>NC_046970.1:23659135-23771635 GCF_009769545.1 Cyclopterus lumpus | reverse complement strand
GTCTGATGGTGGAGTACGGGGCTCTTGGAGCTTTGATTTTCGTTCTACTTGACAGTCAGACTTCCATCAAATGTGTTCGTTGCATTTAAAAGATTCTGAAACTGTATAAATGTATAAATGCGCATTTCCATATGTTTAATGCAAAAATAGTGCCCCTGGTGCAAGAGCTCGTTGCCAGTGAGGATGACAATGATTCAGTAAGTATGTTTAGCTCAGTTAAACCTTTTACTTTTGCAAACAAATAACTCTGTTGGAACGTATACTAAAAAGCTATATGAACACGGAAAGAGCGCAAATATATAATCTGGTGTGCAAATAACACAAAATATGAACGCTCGAACCAAATAGCACACAAATACCCTCGTAGTGACCATCCTGCAACCACCCTAGCAACCTGCTTAATACCCATAATAACCAGCCCCGCGTGTCTGTCCTTCAGCATAGCAACCACGAACTTCTTTGTCAGAGTGAAACATTTATGCGTTTGCTAACTTCAGAGGCTTTTGAAGCAGCGCAGCATTTAATATTCACTCCCGTGAAACATTCATTGTTTCATTCACTCAGTTGGGGGGGAGGGGGAGGGGGGGGGGGGGGGGGGGGGGGGGTATCCAAGGTCACTGGCTCCATCGGTGACGCTCCGGTAGCCGTGGCGATACCAGTGCTGTCAACAACAAAAAAATAACGTTGGGGAGCAATAATGCAAACTAAGCGCATTTTTCTGGAAGAAAAAAAAAAAACGGATTTCACGCAGAAAAAAAAAAGATGAGGAGAATCCAGCAATGAGAGAGAAGCCTTTATTATTTATTATTATGTGCCCGGTCTGTGCATGTTTAAGTGCTTATTGACTGCAGCCTGCGATGAAACGCTGACTGGCAGCCGTAACTCTTCCAGCAGCGGGACACATTTCATTCCTCCCTCCCCCTCGTGTCACCTCTCGCCTTCATTTCTCTTTCCTCTCTCTCATGACAAATTCATATCGACAAGGAAGAGAATTTCCGTTGCTCCTTTTCACTTCGTAATGTACGAACGCGTCGGGGAGATCGTGGAGACGGATCGACCCGCTCGACACCGCAAATAAACCAAAAGTAACCCGAGACGCCACGCGGAGATCAGGATTATTTAGTATTTTTCCTAGACAAGTTTCTGAAAAATGTCAGAATCAGTCAGACGCACGCACGCGGGGGCTAGAAAAACAAGCTGCATTGACAGACACATTTTAGGGTGTCAGTGTGCGACTTGGTGGCAACGTGAGCTCTGAAGGGAGAACGCGTCGTGTTGCTGCTCAGTGTGCAGCACAGTCTCTGCTCATGTGGCTCATGGACACTATGAAAAGCATGCATTGTTCATGGATTCATGTGCTACTGTTAGTTGCACAGAGGTCAGAGGTGACTGGTCTTGAACGCATCACACACCATGACACCCCTTTCATCTGCAGCTCAGGACATTCTCCATTGGAAATGAACTCCCGTTACATTCGAGCCTCCAACGAGTTCGCACGACGACGATTACGCTGAACGCTCGCTGTGTTTTGCAGAAGTCGTGGCGTCCGGTGTCGGGGCTGTGCAGGTGTGCCTTATGAGTATTCTTGAGCACGTTTTGGGTACTTGAAGTTTCTTTTTTGTCTGGATCTCTCTCAGAAATGTTTCTTCCACCGTTCTCATAGCTGCCGCTCTGTCGCTAGCGTCTCTGTCATGTTTAATTATCGATGCCCGTCGCTTTGACCGATTCACCAGTGTTTTTGTTATCAACTATATTCCAAACTCGTCTGATTCCCCCAGTGATGAGAAAAGGCATCTTTACATTGAAAACAACGCTTACTTTTCTCCTGGTGCCAATTAAATTTTTTTTTTAAAAAGCATTTAAAATGCACTTCTGTTTTCGATGATCCTTGAAACCACTGAGAACTTTGACCCAGAAAAGAACTGATTTGCTTCTCTGGGACAATAACGAGATGAATGCCAATCAATCATCGGTCGTTACAGCAAGTTCTGCTAAACACCGCGAGCTGTTGGCAGACGGCGTTCAACTCAGCGCCTGTCCATCAGGCATGAAACGGTCAATATTAATGTTTCATGTCTCTGTTTGTGAGAACGACCACCTCAGCTGTTTCGCCAGAGAGATGAAAACTGATGACTTTGCTCTTAGATGGTCTCGGTGTCTTCCCAGTGTCTGTGTGTGTGTGTGTGTGTGTGTGTGTGTGTGTGTGTGTGTGTGTATACCTGTGCATGTTTACAGACAATTACCACAAAGATCATGAGAGAGATTGTCTCCCTCTGTAATCCATCACACCTGCAGCAGGATCTGAGAAAACTTGTTTAGGGAAACTGTATAAACACGATATATTCCAAACTCGCCTTCATAACCCAATGATGAGAAAGGCATCTTGTGAATGTGTATACATGCCAGCAACAACAAAAGGCTGTGTTTGGACTCCGCATCACATGACTCATTGTCTCCTCCTCCTACTCCTTCTCTTCTCATCTTCATCAACGGCATTCTGTCATGGCCGATGGATTAATGTGCTCATGAAATACTTCCATTTCTTCAATGTTGTACTGAAGGAACACGTCGCCACGATTATTTAGCTGGAAAGCTCTGGTATCGACACAATAATGGTCACAAGACATGCTGGCGGTGTCCTCTTGCTCCCACCTTATGCTAAGCTAAGCTAACCACGTCCTGACCTTATGCTAAGCTAAGCTAACCACATCCTGACCAGGCGGTGAAGCCAATGCAGGAGCGCCACTGGCCGAGCTGCCGTGTTTAAGCTTCACGATGTCGGTGCGTACAGGTCCAAAAGCTTTTATCCCTAAGGGAAGCACTCTCTGCACCACTTATTGCTCCGAGCACACAGTAATAACTGAAGGCTGAACAACTCGGATGAAAATATCAACATTTTTATGAGCTCTTCGCGCATTAGGGTGTTGTTGGATGTTTGTGTGCTTTTAAATAGGAGCCTCCGATTTGTTTTGGTCTTTGTATTCTGTTAGGAAGTCTGAGGGTTTTCAAGAGTTTTCTTTTTAACCTCGCTACCGGCGGCCCGCGGGGGTGGAAAGACAAGATCAGGGTCAATGGTGTCCAATCGCTAACCTCTTCGATTGCTTCTTTTTTTTTGCTGACTCTGCAAAATGCGTCACAGTCAAATTGGCAACAAATTTGAAGCTAATTGTCACTCAGCAGCACAAATGACCAAAAACTATGTCAATTACACAACGTACACTTGAGGATTGAGTTACTCAAATTCAGTCCAATGTCAGTTTCTTTCAAAGTTTCATGTTACAAGACTGTGGAGCAACATTCAACCCTTTGATCGACGCCCCAAACGCCGCCGAGCGACACCGAGACGAGCCCACGTCCTCTCGTGGCTTCATTCGACTGCTACAGACGTGTTGCTCTGCAGGGAATTCCTGCCTCTCTCGGTTTGTATGCGTGTGCCTGAATGGTGCAGTACTTATTTATGTGTCCATTGCGGCATCTGGCTTCGGCAAGGTGCTGCAGTCACTTTTTACCACAACCCCCCCCCCCCCCCAAACGCACACCCTCACACAACCGCTTGTCCTGCCGTCGGCGCTGCATGCGGCTGTATGCGTCAGGGCTCCGATAATCCACATTGATTCATGGAGGAAACGCCTCCCTGGAGGGAAACACTCAGAGCCGCCGTGTCAATCAGCGGCTGTTAGTGTCTGAGTTCAGACTTAGTGGCTCTCCGACAGCGTCTTTGTTTGTAAAAGTGTGCCATCGCTCTCAGTTCATCAACGCACAGCGCGGTGGAGGTTTGGAGGATCGGGAGCTGCTCATCAGGGAGCGTTCAGGGTTTGTGCTGGGTGGAGTTCAGTGGAGATGTAATGTATAATCAATGACGTAAAGGATGGATACAGTGATGGATAGTTGGATGAACAGATGAATAAATGGATGGTTAGATGAATAAATGGATACATCAATGGGTGGATGGTTAACTGGGTGAATTAGTTGAATAGCTGAATACATGATGGTGGGATACTGTACATTAATGGGTGGACAAATGGAAGGCTAGAATAGATGCACTATGGATTGGATGGGCAGATAGATGAATGACTGATGGTTAAGTGGATGTATATATATATATATATATATATATATATATATATATATATATATGACGAAAGGATGGTTGATAATGGATGGATGTTGGAGGGAAGGAAGGATTGATAGATGGATAGATCGAGGGAGAGAGGGAGGGAAGGGAGGAAGGATTGATAGATAGATGGAGGGAAGGAAGGGGGGATTGTTAGATTGATAGAGAGAGGGAGGGTTTGATAGATGGATGGATGGAGGCAGAGAGGGAGGGAGGGAAGGAACGGTTGATAGACAGACAGACAGATAGACAGACGGCTACAATGATGGCTGGTTGAATGGATCAATCAATGGATTGATGGTTAAGTGAGAGGATCAATTGATAGACAGCTTGATGGACAGATTACTAAATGGCTGGGTCGAATGATAGATAGGTAGGTACATTGGATGGATGGATGCATGGATGGATTGATGAATGGATGGATGCATGGATGGATTGATGATTGGATGGATGGATTGATTGATGAATGGATGGATGCATGGATGGATTGATGAATGGATGGATGGATTGGCAGATAGGTGGATTTCTAGTTGGATAGAAGGATTATAGTTGGATGAATTGATAAATAAATTAATAGGACGCACGTATGTGGTTATGGATTTATAAATGGGTGAGTGGGCGGATCGATAGATAAACGGCTCCGTGAACTAAACTGAATGGATCGTGGAGTGAATAAGTGAATTTGTATCTAGTATATGGATGGATGAGTAGATATATGGGTGGAGTGTTGGTTGGATGAATACATGAGTGGATGAATATGGAGCAGGAGAGCTGAATTGATAGGTGAATAATATGATGGACGGCATGTGAGCCCTGTCGATTAAACTGTAAAAGAAAAGATCAAAACATGTATCGTCTTTCTTTTTCCTGTTGTTCAGTTGGTGTGTTGCTCTGTGGTCTGAGACTCTAAAGGCTGCTGCAAATATTCAATCAGCCACTGACGCCCATTCACACTGAGGCCAACGGCAGAGGGGAGGAAGGGGGAGGAGGCTGTAAATCCAGAGTTTATGGTCTGTCCGGAAAGCCCAGTAAAACACACCGAGCTGCAATATCAGTCAGCAGGTCAGAGAGAGAGAGTGAGAGAGTGGGGGGTAGAAGGGAAACAGGTCACCAGGGAGAGAGGGAGGACGAGATGGAGATGAAAGAGGGGAAAGGAGGTCAAACTGATGGAAAAGAGGGGGAGGAGCAGCTTGGTGGTAATATCCCCATCTTACCGTTTCTTACAGCTCTTCTTGTGTGTGCGAAAGCTTCTGTATGTCTTTGTTTAGATCTCAGGAGTGAGGAAAAGGTAATGCACTTTCCAAAAAGTGCATAGAAAAATAAAATATCATCTTTCTGGACTTCGAGGGGGGGGGGGGGGGGGGGGGGCTTGTAAATAGCAGTTGCTACACAAGGTCCATTCAGTCTCTGGAGCTCTCCGTCATATCACATGATCTTCCTCGGGAGATGGAGTTTACCCAGCTGTCACGGAATGGGTTTCTCCTCCAGATCGCACAGATTCAGGAAGAATGAACTACAATCTCATGACGACAATGCTGAGGGGAGATCTTGTGATATTGACAATCTTTGCATGCGAGTGCATGTGAGCGCATGCGAGCGCATGTGAGCCCGCCCCTCTGGCTTTGGTTCACGACCGCCGCTCGGCTGATGACGCAAAGAAGAAGAAAAAAAAAGACATGCTCGCAAAAAACAGTGCTGACGTTATGAATAAAAAAGGGAATCCACAGCTCTCTGCATTTCTCACCGTCATCAGCTCAACACTGTTGATGTAGTTTGTGCCGTTAGCAGCGTTAGCAGCGTTAGCACCGTAGCAGCATTAGCTGAGTGAATGAGTGAATTATGTATGAGTCACATATGGTTTTGCTCTTACGGCCATACATATTTGAGAAAATCAGCTGTTTCTTTGCAAAGAGAGCATGCAGCACTCATGCAGCATATATGTGTATATGCACGCGCTCATGCTGGCTCTTACTTTTAACCATTGCAGCTACATCCTGAACCATCAAGCTAACCTAATTCTAACTTTAAAGTCCCAGTCTGGTTATATTCTGTTATTGTCAACGAATTCCATTAAAAGATAAAACAATCAATTGATCCACATCTTCTTCCTCTGAGCCTCGGAGCTACATTGTCGTCCGGTGGAGAAAGGGCAAGGCGCCTTCAAAGGACACTTGGCAGGCGCTCGGATGGAACGTCAAATTATTGCCGGAGCGAGTCGGGGAAAGGGAAACAACATGTTTTTTTCCGTGTCGCTCTTCTTCTGTTATGTCATTGCAGCATCTGCGCTACTCTCTTGAGGAGCCGCCATTGTTGCTTCCAACAAACCTAAGCCACGCGTCCTCACAGGACGCCGACCGGTCAGACACAATTGCATGAATTGAATTTTTCATGCGATAACGTTTGAAACCAGCTGCCGTGCAAAGGGAACTCAACAGGGAGAGCAGGGCTTGCATCCCCCCCTGAAGGCACCGGCTCGCTGTGCTTCCTCCAGGACATGCTGGATGTAAAAGTGCTTTTTTTGTTTTTGGTAAACCGACGTTACGCGTTAATCATCAAAACTCCTCGCAAACAAAACGGGTTGCACTCACTTCCTCATTTTTACATTCCACTTCAACGTTAACTTGCGAGCTGCCTCCCTCCTCTTCCTCTTCTCTGCCTGGGGAACGAAGAGGAAGTAGTCATGTGCACGGGACGACGTCGTCATGGTTAGTGGACTTCAGTCGCGATGGAATCGCCTGACAGTTACAGGGTGTGCGCAGACCTCGCCGTCACTGGAAATACAGCCTCAAAGAAAAACTGTCAGTGGGCGGATCAGAGCAACAGGGACACTCTTCCTGGAGAGCGGCGTTGCGGTTCAATTTCATAAATGTAATATTCCAGTGCACTCAGATTCAATACAAGCAAGGCGGCTCGGTGTAGCAGAGGGATCCCCTGGTAAGGTGCTGCCTGTAATTATTGGGTTATTGAAGAGTGGAGGAGCCAATGGCCAACCTGAGCCCTTCACACACATGATCACAATCTCAGACATCAATACCATCCCCCCCCCTCTCTCTCTCCTCAGACTGCTGAGTGGAGGAGGCAGAGCTGCTGGGAATCCCACAGTCATACATTATATAACCAGATCTGTGCTGCAGTCATGGCGCTCAAGCCGTGACACTGATTAACTGGTGGCTGTTCTTCTGAATCTAGCGGATCAACCTCCACATGGACATTTTTTTGTCCCATCTACTTAAAGATAACTCTGATTGAGTCGGAGCACCAAATTGTGCTGAAATGTCCCGTCAGCTTATCGTATCTTTCTGAAACAGACACTCACATCGATTGACCAGGTGGTGTGAATAAAAGCTCTTTTTATGGCCGACGTCGTCAAACACATCCGTTCGCATGTCGGCTCAGAAACGTCGACTTGGTTGATGTACGATGGCCAGACTTCTTGACCTCTGGAATGTGGACATTTGGTCTCGGTAGAAACACTTTGACTTCAGACACGGTTGCAAGACATTTCACATGAGTTAGTTTAAGCAGAAGAAGGCCGGGTCTCACCCACCGCGCAGCCGCTCACGTCCCTGAAGTATGAAACTCACTTTGTTAATGTACAAAAAGGTCTGTATTTACTGGCAGCGACTTAAAATGTATTTTTAATGATGCACTTCATTCATCTGCTCACATACACACCAACACGTTGGCAATTAGAGAGAGAGAAGCGAGGGAGGAAGGCGGACGGCCCATTAAACCTCCTGCTCATGTGGCCACTTATGTACTGAGTTTTACTTTTAACGCAGCCAAATATTCACAAGATAGTTTTTCTGACTCAGATAATTCACTAAAAAAACGATGTGCAGGTGAAATCTGGATAAACAATCTTACGTTACGGTTTATTGTAGAACCACAATCAGGACGCGTTTGAAGAATCAGGAAACAACAGCGAATCAATAGCAGGTGATCCTGCTGATTGATCGATTGCATCAATTAGCAGGATAATGTCAGAGGTCTTGACCGTTTGTGAGACGTCAACAAATATCAACAGCCAGGGTTTCATTTGTAAAGTCGGTGTGAACATGAAACACACAAGAGCCAAAAAGACACAACGGACACATTTGTCTTTGTTCTGGAGAAAAGAATCCAAACGTGAAGTAAATCCTTGAAGAACTGAAGTCAGTGGAAAGAACTGAAGTCACAGTGGAAAGAACTGAAGTCAGAGGAAAGAACTGAAGTCAGAGGAAAAAACTAAAGTCACAGTGGAAAGAACTGAAGTCACAGTGGAAAGAACTGAAGTCACAGTGGAAAGAACTAAAGTCACAGTGGAAAGAACTGAAGTCACAGTGGAAAGAACTAAAGTCACAGTGGAAAGAACTGAAGTCAGTGGAAAGAACTGAAGTCACAGTGGAAAGAACTGAAGTCACAGTGGAAAGAACTGAAGTCACAGTGGAAAGAACTAAAGTCACAGTGGAAAGAACTGAAGTCACAGTGGAAAGAACTGAAGTCAGTGGAAAGAACTGAAGTCACAGTGGAAAGAACTGAAGTCACAGTGGAAAGAACTGAAGTCACAGTGGAAAGAACTAAAGTCACAGTGGAAAGAACTGAAGTCACAGTGGAAAGAACTAAAGTCACAGTGGAAAGAACTGAAGTCACAGTGGAAAGAACTAAAGTCACAGTGGAAAGAACTGAAGTCACAGTGGAAAGAACTGAAGTCAGTGGAAAGAACTGAAGTCACAGTGGAAAGAACTGAAGTCACAGTGGAAAGAACTAAAGTCACAGTGGAAAGAACTGAAGTCACAGTGGAAAGAACTGAAGTCAGTGGAAAGAACTGAAGTCACAGTGGAAAGAACTGAAGTCACAGTGGAAAGAACTGAAGTCAGAGGAAAGAACTGAAGTCACAGTGGAAAGAACTGAAGTCACAGTGGAAAGAACTAAAGTCACAGTGGAAAGAACTGAAGTCACAGTGGAAAGAACTAAAGTCACAGTGGAAAGAACTGAAGTCACAGTGGAAAGAACTGAAGTCAGTGGAAAGAACTGAAGTCACAGTGGAAAGAACTGAAGTCACAGTGGAAAGAACTGAAGTCAGAGGAAAGAACTGAAGTCACAGTGGAAAGAACTGAAGTCACAGTGGAAAGAACTAATGTCACAGTGGAAAGAACTGAAGTCACAGTGGAAAGAACTGAAGTCAGTGGAAAGAACTAATGTCACAGTGGAAAGAACTGAAGTCACAGTGGAAAGAACTGAAGTCAGTGGAAATAACTGAAGTCACAGTGGAAAGAACTGAAGTCAGTGGAAAGAACTGAAGTCACAGTGGAAAGAACTGAAGTCAGAGGAAAGAACTTAAGTCAGTGGAAAGAACTGAAGTCACAGTGGAAAGAACTAAAGTCACAGTGGAAAGAACTGAAGTCACAATGGAAAGAACTGAAGTCACAGTGGAAAGAACTAAAGTCACAGTGGAAAGAACTGAAGTCACAGTGGAAAGAACTGAAGTCACAGTGGAAAGAACTGAAGTCACAGTGGAAAGAACTAAAGTCACAGTGGAAAGAACTGAAGTCACAATGGAAAGAACTGAAGTCACAGTGGAAAGAACTGAAGTCACAGTGGAAAGAACTAAAGTCACAGTGGAAAGAACTGAAGTCACAATGGAAAGAACTGAAGTCACAGTGGAAAGAACTGAAGTCACAGTGGAAAGAACTGAAGTCACAGTGGAAAGAATTAAAGTCAGAGGAAAGAACTAAAGTCAGTGGAAAGAACTAATGTCACAGTGGAAAGAACTGAAGTCACAGTGGAAAGAACTGAAGTCACAGTGGAAAGAACTAAAGTCACAGTGGAAAGAACTGAAGTCAGTGGAAAGAACTGAAGTCACAGTGGAAAGAACTAAAGTCACAGTGGAAAGAACTGAAGTCACAATGGAAAGAACTAAAGTCAGAGGAAAGAACTGAAGTCAGAGGAAAGAACTTAAGTCAGTGGAAAGAACTGAAGTCACAGTGGAAAGAACTAAAGTCACAGTGGAAAGAACTGAAGTCACAGTGGAAAGAACTGAAGTCAGAGGAAAGAACTTAAGTCAGTGGAAAGAACTGAAGTCACAGTGGAAAGAACTGAAGTCACAGTGGAAAGAACTGAAGTCACAGTGGAAAGAATTAAAGTCACAGTGGAAAGAACTGAAGTCACAGTGGAAAGAACTGAAGTCACAGTGGAAAGAACTAAAGTCACAGTGGAAAGAACTGAAGTCACAATGGAAAGAACTGAAGTCACAGTGGAAAGAACTGAAGTCACAGTGGAAAGAACTAAAGTCACAGTGGAAAGAACTGAAGTCACAATGGAAAGAACTGAAGTCACAGTGGAAAGAACTGAAGTCACAGTGGAAAGAACTGAAGTCACAGTGGAAAGAATTAAAGTCAGAGGAAAGAACTAAAGTCAGTGGAAAGAACTGAAGTCACAGTGGAAAGAACTAAAGTCACAGTGGAAAGAACTGAAGTCACAGTGGAAAGAACTAAAGTCACAGTGGAAAGAACTGAAGTCAGTGGAAAGAACTGAAGTCACAGTGGAAAGAACTGAAGTCACAGTGGAAAGAACTGAAGTCACAGTGGAAAGAACTAAAGTCACAGTGGAAAGAACTGAAGTCACAGTGGAAAGAACTGAAGTCAGTGGAAAGAACTGAAGTCACAGTGGAAAGAACTGAAGTCACAGTGGAAAGAACTGAAGTCACAGTGGAAAGAACTAAAGTCACAGTGGAAAGAACTGAAGTCACAGTGGAAAGAACTAAAGTCACAGTGGAAAGAACTGAAGTCACAGTGGAAAGAACTAAAGTCACAGTGGAAAGAACTGAAGTCACAGTGGAAAGAACTGAAGTCAGTGGAAAGAACTGAAGTCACAGTGGAAAGAACTGAAGTCACAGTGGAAAGAACTGAAGTCAGAGGAAAGAACTGAAGTCACAGTGGAAAGAACTGAAGTCACAGTGGAAAGAACTGAAGTCACAGTGGAAAGAACTGAAGTCACAGTGGAAAGAACTAATGTCACAGTGGAAAGAACTGAAGTCACAGTGGAAAGAACTGAAGTCAGTGGAAAGAACTAATGTCACAGTGGAAAGAACTGAAGTCACAGTGGAAAGAACTGAAGTCAGTGGAAAGAACTGAAGTCACAGTGGAAAGAACTGAAGTCAGTGGAAAGAACTGAAGTCACAGTGGAAAGAACTGAAGTCAGAGGAAAGAACTTAAGTCAGTGGAAAGAACTGAAGTCACAGTGGAAAGAACTAAAGTCACAGTGGAAAGAACTGAAGTCACAATGGAAAGAACTGAAGTCACAGTGGAAAGAACTGAAGTCACAGTGGAAAGAACTGAAGTCACAGTGGAAAGAACTAAAGTCACAGTGGAAAGAACTGAAGTCACAATGGAAAGAACTGAAGTCACAGTGGAAAGAACTGAAGTCACAGTGGAAAGAACTGAAGTCACAGTGGAAAGAATTAAAGTCAGAGGAAAGAACTAAAGTCAGTGGAAAGAACTAATGTCACAGTGGAAAGAACTGAAGTCACAGTGGAAAGAACTGAAGTCACAGTGGAAAGAACTAAAGTCACAGTGGAAAGAACTGAAGTCAGTGGAAAGAACTGAAGTCACAGTGGAAAGAACTAAAGTCACAGTGGAAAGAACTGAAGTCACAATGGAAAGAACTGAAGTCAGAGGAAAGAACTGAAGTCAGAGGAAAGAACTTAAGTCAGTGGAAAGAACTGAAGTCACAGTGGAAAGAACTAAAGTCACAGTGGAAAGAACTGAAGTCACAGTGGAAAGAACTGAAGTCAGAGGAAAGAACTGAAGTCAGAGGAAAGAACTTAAGTCAGTGGAAAGAACTGAAGTCACAGTGGAAAGAACTGAAGTCACAGTGGAAAGAACTGAAGTCACAGTGGAAAGAACTGAAGTCAGTGGAAAGAACTGAAGTCACAGTGGAAAGAACTGAAGTCACAGTGGAAAGAACTGAAGTCAGAGGAAAGAACTGAAGTCACAGTGGAAAGAACTGAAGTCACAGTGGAAAGAACTGAAGTCACAGTGGAAAGAACTGAAGTCACAGTGGAAAGAACTAATGTCACAGTGGAAAGAACTGAAGTCACAGTGGAAAGAACTGAAGTCAGTGGAAAGAACTAATGTCACAGTGGAAAGAACTGAAGTCACAGTGGAAAGAACTGAAGTCAGTGGAAAGAACTGAAGTCACAGTGGAAAGAACTGAAGTCAGTGGAAAGAACTGAAGTCACAGTGGAAAGAACTGAAGTCAGAGGAAAGAACTTAAGTCAGTGGAAAGAACTGAAGTCACAGTGGAAAGAACTAAAGTCACAGTGGAAAGAACTGAAGTCACAATGGAAAGAACTGAAGTCACAGTGGAAAGAACTAAAGTCACAGTGGAAAGAACTGAAGTCACAATGGAAAGAACTGAAGTCACAGTGGAAAGAACTGAAGTCACAGTGGAAAGAACTGAAGTCACAGTGGAAAGAACTAAAGTCACAGTGGAAAGAACTGAAGTCACAATGGAAAGAACTGAAGTCACAGTGGAAAGAACTGAAGTCACAGTGGAAAGAACTAAAGTCACAGTGGAAAGAACTGAAGTCACAATGGAAAGAACTGAAGTCACAGTGGAAAGAACTGAAGTCACAGTGGAAAGAACTGAAGTCACAGTGGAAAGAATTAAAGTCAGAGGAAAGAACTAAAGTCAGTGGAAAGAACTAATGTCACAGTGGAAAGAACTGAAGTCACAGTGGAAAGAACTGAAGTCACAGTGGAAAGAACTAAAGTCACAGTGGAAAGAACTGAAGTCAGTGGAAAGAACTGAAGTCACAGTGGAAAGAACTAAAGTCACAGTGGAAAGAACTGAAGTCACAATGGAAAGAACTGAAGTCAGAGGAAAGAACTGAAGTCAGAGGAAAGAACTTAAGTCAGTGGAAAGAACTGAAGTCACAGTGGAAAGAACTAAAGTCACAGTGGAAAGAACTGAAGTCACAGTGGAAAGAACTGAAGTCAGAGGAAAGAACTGAAGTCAGAGGAAAGAACTTAAGTCAGTGGAAAGAACTGAAGTCACAGTGGAAAGAACTGAAGTCACAGTGGAAAGAACTGAAGTCACAGTGGAAAGAATTAAAGTCACAGTGGAAAGAACTGAAGTCACAGTGGAAAGAACTGAAGTCACAGTGGAAAGAACTGAAGTCACAATGGAAAGAACTGAAGTCACAGTGGAAAGAACTGAAGTCACAGTGGAAAGAACTAAAGTCACAGTGGAAAGAACTGAAGTCACAATGGAAAGAACTGAAGTCACAGTGGAAAGAACTGAAGTCACAGTGGAAAGAACTGAAGTCACAGTGGAAAGAATTAAAGTCAGAGGAAAGAACTAAAGTCAGTGGAAAGAACTAATGTCACAGTGGAAAGAACTGAAGTCACAGTGGAAAGAACTGAAGTCACAGTGGAAAGAACTAAAGTCACAGTGGAAAGAACTGAAGTCAGTGGAAAGAACTGAAGTCACAGTGGAAAGAACTAAAGTCACAGTGGAAAGAACTGAAGTCACAATGGAAAGAACTGAAGTCAGAGGAAAGAACTGAAGTCAGAGGAAAGAACTTAAGTCAGTGGAAAGAACTGAAGTCACAGTGGAAAGAACTGAAGTCATTGGAAAGAACTGAAGTCACAGTGGAAAGAACTGAAGTCACAGTGGAAAGAACTAAAGTCACAGTGGAAAGAACTGAAGTCAGTGGAAAGAATTAAAGTCACAGTGGAAAGAACTAAAGTCACAGTGGAAAGAACTGAAGTCACAGTGGAAAGAACTAAAGTCACAGTGGAAAGAACTGAAGTCAGTGGAAAGAACTGAAGTCACAGTGGAAAGAACTGAAGTCACAGTGGAAAGAACTAAAGTCACAGTGGAAAGAACTGAAGTCAGTGGAAAGAATTAAAGTCACAGTGGAAAGAACTGAAGTCAGTGGAAAGAACTGAAGTCACAGTGGAAAGAACTGAAGTCACAGTGGAAAGAACTGAAGTCAGTGGAAAGAATTAAAGTCACAGTGGAAAGAACTGAAGTCACAGTGGAAAGAACTGAAGTCAGAGGAAAGAACTGAAGTCACAGTGGAAAGAACTGAAGTCACAGTGGAAAGAATTAAAGTCACAGTGGAAAGAACTGAAGTCACAGTGGAAAGAACTTAAGTCACAGTGGAAAGAACTGAAGTCACAGTGGAAAGAACTGAAGTCACAGTGGAAAGAACTGAAGTCACAGTGGAAAGAACTTAAGTCACAGTGGAAAGAACTGAAGTCACAGTGGAAAGAACTGAAGTCACAGTGGAAAGAACTAAAGTCAGTGTGAGCTGCATTTAACAACAACACAACTAAATCAACACATCTTCATCAGGACAAGGTAACAAGGGGGAATAGCTGACATACACATTTTCATGTTGTATTAAAGTATTCCTTTAAAGAGACTTAAAGAGGTTTGCTACCTGTGTTCCCTCGGCTCGCTCGCAGAAGGAAAGTGAAAACCCCCCAAAAAGTTGGACTACTCCTTTATGGTCAAGCATGTGGGAGAGAGAGGGCCGACCTGATTTACTCCTCACACACATTTCCACAGATATTCATAAAGCCTCACGACCACATTCAGTCGTGGTGAAGGGGGGTGATTTATTTTTTTCAAAAGAAGGTTTTTCTGAATCGTTGGCCGAGTGCCGAGGCTCAGCAGAAATGACAGAAGGGGAGAGGGAAAGGGTTAATGTATAGGCGGCCGAGCGGGGTGGTGGGCGTGAGGTCACGGCGTTAATCAATACGAAACAGTTGGAGAAAGTTATAAAGTAGAGGCAGACACGGCGGGGGCAGGTAGAGAGGGGGTGGGAGACGGTAAAGCTCAACTCATTTGAATTCTATTCATAATTCTCTGCTGGGAGGCTGGTTAGCTGAAGGCGGCGGATGATGAGAGATGGAATGAAAGAGGGGGAGAAGGTGTAGGAGGAAGAGAGAGAAACAAAGGGAAGGACAGGACGGGGAGGGAAACTGGGAATTCAATGCAGCTCGGCATCAAACGGAAAGGTAGAGAGACCGTCGGTGTGAATGAAGGACGGGCGGAGAGAGAGAGAGAGAGAGAGATGGTGTCTCTGCTGCGTGGAGGCTTGGACACTGATGTACAGCAGCTACTCGGTTTGATTCCTGCACATCAAAAACAAGAAGATGAAGCACGATCCTCCACACACACAAAGACGTAGAAGCTTAGCGGTGGGCAGTAACGTGATCGGTGCTGAAGTGTCTTAAAATTACAACGGCCATCATGGGGGCCACTCCTCTGGTGTAAAAGTCTGATTTTATAGACGTCTATGAGAAAATTACCCCACTTCTCTCTTGATTTATTCCCTCAGTAAACATTGTAAACATGAGTTTATGGACTCAATCGATAGTTTCAAGTCTTCTTCAATACAGCGCGATGCTCGTTTAGGGAATGATGGTCCCATTCAGATTAAAATAGACCATAAAGCTGTGTATGCTTTAGGGCGGGGCTTCAAGGGGATTGACAGGTCATTACCCTACCAGAGTTGTATACAGCGTCTCTAAATGCCGAACTCAAGGCCTTAAAAACCACAAACCAATGGGTGACTTCGTCTATGGAGTATTTATCTGACTTTGACACTTTTTTAAAATTGAAATAGTTTGTTTTATTGACATCATGTCCACACATCACTCACACTCTTCTTCTCTACCAGATCCCCTCGGCCTCCTCTGCTGAAGAGCCGAGTGTATACACGTTCTAAAGGAGGTGGGTGTGTTCCTTCCTATTGTGCATGTTCCTCTGTGGTTTGTTGTGTTGTAAGTCGTGTGGTCTCCCCAAAGGGAGTCCCCCCCGAGGAGACATCCTTATCTGATTCTTGGAACAGACTCCTTTTGAGGTGAAGGAGCAGCGACTCCACTCAGAGCTCCTTCTGAAATCTGAGCCCAGCCATCTTGAAGAGGACACTCGTTTCAACCGCTTCTCCTTCTTTCGGTCATTAATCAGAGCACATTAGCCGTCGGATGGTAGATCGACTCGAGAAAAAAAGGGCTTTTTTTTTTCCCCCAGCGCACATTTTGACTGAAATTAATAACGTGAACATTGGCTCAGTTCCATCAAAGCTTGGGTCGGAAACATTGGAGATACCAGCAAGCCAGATTTTGAAAGTATTCAACTGAGAAGTCCAGCGTTGCCAACTCTTTCTGTCAGTGTAAGAAGCTAGCAGCACTAGACTAGACTTAAACTTGCATTTAAGTCTATGAACAAAATCACTCTACTTCTAACTTGATTTATTACTCAGTAACCATTGTAAGCTCAATCACTAATGTTGAGCTGAAAACACACTTAAGTTAAAGTTGTAAGACATCCACAACGTATAGGCAGCGACCTGTCAGTCACAAGGTAGCCCCGCCCTAAAGCTACTTTATTGTCTATTTTACATTAAATGAACATCATTGAAGACTTGAAACTACAGACTGAGACCATAAACTCATGCAACTCAAGTGAGAAGTCGAGTCATTTTCTCATCGACTTCTACACAATCTGACTTCTTTTTTTGTAAACAGAGTAGTCGCCCCCTGGTGGCCAGTAGAGAGAATGCCGGTTTAAGGCACTCCAGCATTGGCTTGCTGTCACTCGGTTGAGTCAGGAACCAACGGACCAAGAGCCCAAGTGGCCACAAGCCGTCTCCAAGTCTACAGGTTGAATGGGTAAACCCCCAAAACCCTCGAAGAGCTGGACCACTGATCAAACTCCGACTTTAACTCTAATCTGACCTGCTTAGTCCCCACAATGTGACAACACACACACACACACACACATGCACACACCCCATATGCGGGTATAATATGCTGCGGTATGTCTTGTGTCTCGATGTCATAAATATGCAGAGCTGTTGGACCTGCTTATTGTCTAAATATGGACGTCGTGAGCTGGTCTCTGTTGGGGCCTTCTGTATAAACATCCAGCCTTCAGATCCAACACACACACACACACACACACACACGCGCACACACACACACACACTGAGGAACACTAACTGTTGATGGAAAATCCTTAACTGTATAAAAATGTATTCCAGCCTCCTGACGATGATCAGACAGCACGCTGCACATGTCGAACATCGTGTTGCAGAGTGAGTCGTAATATAAAATCTCTCCAAAGGTCTGAATTAATAGCTGAGCGATATTAATGTGACGCCTGTATCCCGAAGAGGAGTTCAGTATCAGGAAGAACTGTTTATTGAGCTGAAATACAGAGAGGTGTTTCTGTTATTTAGTCCAGCGTTTCTCAGATCTACAATATAATAGTTCAGCTATTACGTTCTAATCCATGAAATCTATAACTCAGTCTGCAAATATGTTTAATACATGTCTAATATGTTATAATATGCTTCTCTTGTTCTTTCTCATTAACGACTAAAGAAGTGTATATAAAAAAAAGAGGCTGCGCCAAATTCTGCCGCAGGTGACGAATGATAAATAATATAAAGCCCAGAGCATACAGTTTACACCTCGTCCAAAACGATTATACAGTTGAATCAACACTGAACTCTTAATAATCGTGTCAGGTTTTCATTATTAAAAAAAAAGAAAAGAAAAGAAAAAAAAGAATCAAAACCTCTTGTGAGATTATTTCCAGCTGTGTATGACTTAATAAATCAAATCAACATGTATTGTCACACATGTACACAGCCTTGGACACACAGTGGAATTTAACCCAATATGAGGAGCAACGGGCAGCTACAGATGTCTAAGGGGCCGTTTGAGGGGTCGGTGCCTTGCTCAAGGGCCCCTCGGGAGAGCCAGGAGGCAAACTGGCGACCAGACTGGATTCTTAATGGAAACATTGTAACAACTTTGTCAATGTAATATCGGCATGCTTTTCAACACGCATGAACCGTACGTGATGGTTTAATCCCAGGGTTGGCGCCTGGTGTCCTCGACGTGTCTTCAGGTCTTCTGACATGAAGCAACACTGCCCCCATGTGGCCGAAGACGGACGTGCAACACTTTAAATACACTCACGCGGATGTTGACCCTGAACTCGTCATCGTCACACCAACAAGTCAAGATTCTTCAACACTTCACTGCAACCTCTACGGGTATTTGTTCATTTGGTTTTACAACATACATTTACATTAATGAAATATGGATGAGTGGATGGAGAAAGATAGATATATAGATAGATAGATAGATAGATAGATAGATAGATAGATAGATAGATAGATAGATAGATAGATAGATAGATAGATAGATAGATGGATAGATGGATAGATGGATAGATGGATAGATAGATAGATAGATAGATAGATAGATAGATAGATAGATAGATAGATAGATAGATAGATAGATAGATAGATAGATAGATGGATAGATGGATAGATGGATAGATGGATAGATGGATAGATGGATAGATGGATAGATAGATGGATAGATGGATAGATAGATAGATAGATAGATAGATAGATGGATAGATAGATAAATAGATGGATAGATGGATAGATGGATAGATAGATAGATAGATAGATAGATAGATGGATAGATGGAAAGATAGATAGATGGTTTATGGCTTTTTCCACTCCTGCTTTGAAGAAAGAAGACAAACATTTAATTTGGGTTAAACCGTTTGATGTTTTTTTTCCTGCTTGAGCCGTTGCCAAGTTAATGAAAGCTCTGTTTGCTCAGGGTTGAAAGGGCCCCCGGAGTTCCCTAATGTTTCCCATGTCCTTTTAAGAGCTCAATGAGGAAGTAGTGGTCCCCCCCCCACCCCCCCCTCCAGCTTTCACTGCCTGCCGTCTCACACTGACGAGGTCGTAGAACCAACCGGACCCTCTTCTGTGTTCTGGTGACGGGGGACATGGAGACATCCGGAGCCTCTGGTCCTGATGGGACCCTAACAGCCCAAAGCTCTCTGCTGGAGCTCTGGTGCAGTCAGTGGTGGAAGAAGCACTCACAAAGAACTAAATAGTCCAAGTTAAAAAGTCCTGGATTGTACTTCATTATAAGTATTTTCAGCTAAATGTACTTAGCCCCTACAGTAATGTAATTTAAGATGTCATTGGACTGGTATTATGGATGCACTGAATACTAATTAGCATTTTAACCACAACTTTAAAGTGGCAATCTCAAAGTTTTTAGTTTAAATAAATGTCTGTGAAATCGCTCAAGGAGGCAACACAATGGTGCGTTACTAAGCAACCAAAACCTGGGCGTTGCGATGATGATGAAGTTGCGGCCGCACCGACTTCCAGTAGCTGAACTATATCAAGCTCATGTCAGTGGAAGCTTCTAAGCTAGTTAGCATAGCTTAGCATAAAGACTGGAAGCTAGCCTGGCTCTGACCAAAATTACAAATAAATACGTTTTTAAAAAACACCACCAACACCTCTAAAGCTAGAAAATCAATGTTGATCTTATAACCGAGAACATTAAATATGCAATAAGATATTGAACCAGCCAATAGAAACTCAGTGTTCCCAAATCCACAATTATCTTGCATAAGACGATCGAAATGATTGACGAAGATGTTCAGGACACGATAATAACATTCAGGGGTTTATTGTCCCTTCATTACTTTGAATATTGTCAGTAAAAGGAGCAGAAGCTCCCCCGTGACTCTGGGGGTCCTAAGCAACGGCTCCGTCTGCTGAGGCCTCGAGCCCACAGAGAGCTCCACATGTGGACAGGACGCTGTTAGCATCGCTGGTTAGCGCTGAGCCGTCGTCTTGGTAACGGTTGCCGTTGACAGATATCGCGCCGTGTATTTCCTGATCCTGCTGAGGCTTAATACAAGAAACACAACTGTTATGGCGCACGGAGGAGAGTCTGGACATCAATACTTCGATCAATACTTGATGCTACGTTTCATAATACATCCGGCATGTGTTCGTGGATTAAATGAATGATGATGATGCATTAATGAAGCACATATTCTGAACCATGCCGAACGTTTACATGCAAGTTGGCTTTCATATTTAAAAGGAAACCAATGGTTTCAAAATGCCTTTTCAGACAATGTGCAGCAATAAAAAATATCGTCGCTGTTGAGTGAAAATCATGTAGCTGATCAACTTAAAGGAACAAGTCTTGCTTGGTTAGCTCAGAATTTTACCCCACTTTTTAAGCTAAGCGTTAGCCGAAACACGTGAGCTGTAGTTCTCAGCTCATAAAGAGTTGACAAGTTTGAGATACATTGTTTATTTATGCAGCAAAGTGCATGTTAGCGTGCCCCACTGGTTAGCTCACTGTTGCTGCTTTCTGCTGCTTTGCGCTGCTCTCACATCTGAAAGCTGTCCGGATCTACAGCGTCGTCTCTGAAGCGTAGCTCCCACCCTCCGGTTCCCCCTCGGGGGAAACACTGGTAGCCCTGTTTGCACTGTTGCCGTAGTTTGCACTGTTTAGCGCCGTTAGCACTGTTTAGCGCCGTTAGCTCCTTCGCCATGTTGAGAGCCGCTGAGAGGCAAAAGAAATGCTCCCAATCTCATACACAGTATAATAGAATAATTTACTTTGCGTATATCGGTTATAACAACAATGTGTTCACCAAGTTAATATCTGAGGTCTGGGACCACGAGAACCCGAGCAGTCTGACCTCTGTGACCTTTGCGGCCTCATGAACCGAGTCATCACAATAACTGCCGGGGAACTTCCTGCAAAGGCCGAACTCATCAGAAGTGTCTTTGGGTGGAACTGGTGGAGCTTGTGAGGGAGCCCACTTGAACACGGCAGGAAGTCCACCCAAAGGCCCCAGAGACCTTGTGGGTTTTAGACCGTACGGCTAACTTGAGTCCGCCATGCCGCTGTGTCTCAGCTGGTTGTCAAGGCGACCGAGAAAGAGGAGGTTTGGCTTACCAAGGCGGACGGCAGCAGTTCCTCCTCCCCTGCATCTCGGCCTTCTTTCTTCTCTCTCGCTCTCTCCTCAGCGACTGGGGCAGCTGGTGGGAGGCGGCGGGTGTTGTGTAGCTTAGCAACTCCCTCGGTGGATGGCGATTGATATGCAGCTTTGTTCAAGTGTTTCTCTCTCTCTGAGCCGGGGAGGGGGACGCCTAAACAAAGCAGGCCTTATTGAAGCGTCCCCTCCTCCCTCCTTTCGCCTGGGCACAGCGACGTGGGAGGACACATTTTTCAGCTCAAAGGAACCGAGACTTACAAACTTACAACGGCGGGTCCTGAGAGTGTAACTCGGGGGCCCCGCCGACATCTGTGAAGGGCCTCCAGGTGTCCCCGGCAAAATGAAGCCTTTGTGCCTTCAGAGTGTCCACGCAGGAGTCGTCTTTGTTGTATGACATTTTTCTTACTTCACTGGAAGAAAATCAAACTACTGAAATCAACAGTTAAAATCTTCTTTATCTGATTACGTTGGAGCATTTGGGGTCTGTGATATTATAATGTCAGATTGAATATTGGAGCCTCCGGCCCCTCATACATGTTGGTGTGCTTTGCGTTGCTATATCTACTTAGTTACTTATTTTAGTTGTAGAAACCAGGACTTTGGACTGAACTTCAACCGTGTCAAATCTACACACAAGGGAAAATAACATTCTTTTGAGCCTTTAAAAAATATATATATATATATTTTGCTGTTTTTTTTCTCTTTTGTCAAGATGAAAATAAGAATATCAATGTCATCCCTGTGTGTCCAGTTCAGCAATGAGCGTTGCTTTCATAATAAACATGTTTTGTTAGAGTGGTAAGCACCTTGAAAGGTGAAATCTATACAGGATTCAGAGCATTAATAAAGCAGCAGACAGAAGTTGCTCCTCTGTGTGTTGGTATCCGAGCTTATCCTTGCTTTGTTGACCTAGCTGTGCCTTCAGTGCATGTTAGCTCCTTTAGTGCATGTTAGCTCCTTTAGTGCATGTTAGCTCATTCAGTGCATGTTAGCTCCTTCAGTGCATGTTAGCTCCTTTAGTACATGTTAGCTCCTTTAGTGCATGTTAGCTCCTTTAGTGCATGTTAGCTCATTCAGTGCATGTTAGCTCCTTTAGTGCATGTTAGCTCCTTTAGTGCATGTTAGCACCTTTAGTGCATGTTAGCTCCTTTAGTGCATGTTAGCACATTTGGTGCATGTTAGTGTCTTTAATGCATGTTAGCTCATTTAGTGCATGTTAGCACCTTTGGTGCATGTTAGTGTCTTTAGTGCATGTTAGTGTCTTTAGTGCATGTTAGCTCCTTTGGTGCATGTTAGCTCCTTTAGTGCATGTTAGTGTATTTAGTGCATGTTAGCACCTTTAGTGCATGTTAGTGTCTTTAGTGCATGTTAGCTCCTTTGGTGCATGTTAGCTCCTTCAGTGCATGTTAGATCCTTTAGTGCATGTTAGCACCTTTAGTGCATGTTAGTGTCTTTAGTGCATGTTAGCTCCTTTGGTGCATGTTAGCTCCTTCAGTGCATGTTAGCTCCTTTAGTGCATGTTAGCACCTTTGGTGCATGTTAGTGTCTTTAGTAAATGTTAGTGTCTTTAGTGCATGTTAGCACCTTTAGTGCATGTTAGTGTCTTTAGTGCATGTTAGTGTCTTTAGTGCATGTTAGCACCTTTAGTGCATGTTAGCGTCTTTAGTGCATGTTAGTGTCTTTAGTGCATGTTAGCACCTGTAGTGCATGTTAGTGTCTTTAGTGCATATTAGCACCTTTAGTGCATGCTAGTGTCTTTAGTGCACGTTAGCGTCTTTAGTGCATGTTAGCACCTTTAGTGCATGTTAGCGTCTTTAGTGCATGTTAGTGTCTTTAGTGCATGTTAGCACCTTTAGTGCATGCTAGTGTCTTTAGTGCATATTAGCACCTTTAGTGCATGTTAGTGTCTTTAGTGCATATTAGCACCTTTAGTGCATGTTAGTGTCTTTAGTGCATATTAGCACCTTTAGTGCATGCTAGTGTCTTTAGTGCACGTTAGCGTTTTTAGTGCATGTTAGTGTCTTTAGTGCATGTTAGTGTCTTTAGTGCATGTTAGCACCTTTAGTGCATGCTAGTGTCTTTAGTGCATATTAGCACCTTTAGTGCATGTTAGTGTCTTTAGTGCATGTTAGTGTCTTTAGTGCATATTAGCACCTTTAGTGCATGTTAGTGTCTTTAGTGCATATTAGCACCTTTAGTGCATGCTAGTGTCTTTAGTGCACGTTAGCGTCTTTAGTGCATGTTAGTGTCTTTAGTGCATGTTAGTGTCTTTAGTGCATGTTAGCACCTTTAGTGCATGTTAGTGTCTTTAGTGCATGTTAGCACCTTTAGTGCATGCTAGTGTCTTTAGTGCATGTTAGCACCTTTAGTGCATGCTAGTGTCTTTAGTGCATGTTAGCGCCAGTTTTCCATCTGACTGAAGTACAATATACAAAACACCTTTTAAAACGGCGCAACAAGGTTCACATGTTTTATCCGGTTTATTAAAGACGTGTAACTGTCTACTTTTTAATTAATATCTTGAGTCTTTGTGGGTAAAAGATCTTGATCCATATATGTTGGCAGGATATTGTCTTGCACACACAGGATAGTATCTTCTGCATAAGATCCATATCATGTGCGTTCAAGATATGAATATCGAGAGCTGTACAAGATAATCAATGGATAAAAGGAATATCATCAAACTCAAGATCCATATATCCTGTTCCACAGACAAGAGCACATCTGAATATAAGTATGTTTAATCAGATTTTCCATTTCTTAAAACATAATTTTATCTTATCTTGTCATTAAAAGTTGTAGGAATAGTTTGCGAAGACAACGTTTTTATTTTTTAGATCAACATATTAAAGAGACAAAGCTGAGCATTCTTCTCTGCTCTCCCAGCAACTTCCTCACAGAGCGACTGTGTTTATTATGTGTGCAGAAACTCAAAAGGCCAACTGTTATTGTGACGCTGTGACCTTCAATAATTGAATAATGACTAAAAAGGAGCATCACAGTCAGGCGTGAAGCGCTTCCTCCTCCAGTGGGTGTTGAGTTGCATTCCTTCCAGCGGAGATCAGAGGAAACATCTCGCCATCTCTCTTTTTAATGTACGATTAATTCACATAAGGATTCCCAAAAAAAACCACGAAGGTTTAGGAGAACGTGTAATTCTCCACCAACAGGAAACTCTTCTGTCTTTTTGGAACAAACTTCTCTGCCCATTGTTTTGTTGCTCTATTGTCTTCTGTCTTTTCTCTCTGACTTTCTTTGAGCTCGACTTACTTCCAGCTGGACGCCTGCAGATTTAAATCTGGTGCTTTATAAGAACATGTTGTCAAAAAGCATGTATTGACGCTTCAGTTTAACAAAACTTTGAGAAGATTCTTACTCTTGTTGAAGATATTTTATAATGTTCTCTAACGGTCAACAAATCCCTCACGCAGACCAAAACCACCAGTGAGATATTTGTCTGTCGCTCTCGGCTCAAAGCTCATTGGTTCTTACTTACGACAAAAATCTTTATAAACACCTCACAAAAATACACTCTAATTTAAAAAAAAAAAAAGCTTGGTAATTTACTAAAGAACATGTTTGTGGTTTTTGGATACAAAAGACCTGTTAGCTTATCATCTCATCATGGTTTTTGGTCTTTTTACGGGATTTGTTGACAATAATGAAAAAACAACCATGAAATGTAAAACGAGAATTAAAAAAAACACTTTCAGAGTTTCAGCAGATGAAACTATAAAACTAATTTCTATTCCAACAATTGGTTGAATGCCAGACATTCAAAGAACACACCGAGAGGGAATCAGCGGATGCAAGAGAAGAACATCTAGACTTTACTAAACCAAAAGGTAACAAAACAAGTCAAACTTCACACGATATGATCTCATGTTTTTAAACCCGCCGTCTCAACAGTGACAGCAAATATCATGTAAAAAAAACAACAAAAAAAACTGTTCAAGAAGTTCACAGAGCGTCTGCTGAATAAAACTAAAGTCTCAGTAGGACTATTTCCTGTTTAGCCATCTTAAAAAACCCTCAAACCCTGTAGTGTTTCTGTCTCTTACAGTACACAGAGCAGATAATAACATCCAGTTTGAGCATTAGAGAATTATTAATAACTATAACTTGTTTCATAAAAAAAGGTACTACAACATGATTACATCCATCACATGTAGACAGCACTAAACTCCCTTAAAATATGTTGTATATCATCATCTAATTCTATTCAGGCAGGTTTCTGCAGTGGCTCTATAGTTCATACGGACTCAGATAAAAAAAGATCATGACAGTCTGTTAAAACTTGGGCTCTTCTATCAGCTTTAATAACATCGGCCTCACCCAGTTCACGGCCGAGAGCCGAGAAGATGCAGGAGAGACACACACAAGACCTCCAGTGGACGTTAAACCAACTCCATTTGGACGAGAAAACGAGTCAGTTGGAAGAGCCAGAATATCATCGTAACATTATTATAACTGATAAGAGATGCGAGACAAAAACGACACGAATAAGAGCCAAGTGGTGATCACGTAAAATGTGGGTGAATGCAGCTCTGGTGCCTCAGCAGGGGGTCCCGATGATAGCTGCCGGAGAGTCTTTGGGCCCGCGGCGGCACACCGCCGGCTCCGTCGCCAGCAGGCGCTTCATCGGCTCGTCGTTGCCGGAGGGAGACAGGGAGGTCGGAGACGGAGACGTGGGCGAGGACACGTTGGAGGTGGCGGTGGTCGAGGCGGACGAGGCGGAGGAGGAGGAGGAGTTGCCGTCGGGGAGGCACTCTTCGCAGCAGCAGCAGCAGCAGTCCACGAAGGCCTGGCCCAGCGAGCGGCACAGACACAGCAGCAGCACCGGCGTCGCCGAGCAACGGGCGAACAGCAGGAACTGTCCGATCAGGCTCAGAGCCGGCAGAGCCAGAGCCGGGAGGGCGGCGGACACGTGGACGGAGACGTACGCCAGCGCGATGTTGCAGACGCTCTCCGGCAGGTTGCACAGGACGTACAAGGCGGTGAGCGCCATCACGGTGGAGCGCAGCCTCTGCTCTCTCGTGCGCTGCTTCTTCTTCTTCTTCTTCGAGGAGGAGGAGGACGAAGAGGAGGCAGAGCATCCGCCGGCGGTCGCCTTGTCGCCGGCGGGGTTCTGCGGCAGACGCTGGGCCAACACTTGCCTCGTCACCAAGTCGCAGGCCAGAGTGAAGAGCAGCGGCAGGCAGAGGTAGCACCCGAAGACCCACCACATGCGGGCCTCGTGGTAGGTCAGCACCAGAGGGTAGATGGCCTCCGGGAGCGTCTCGGACGGCTCGCGGACGCAGACGTCCACCTTGAAGGAGTCTGTTCGGGCTCTGAAGGCGGCCATCAGCGAGTCTCCCGGCTGGTCACCGGGGCGCCTCGGCGAGCTGACGGTTTGCTGGACGAGCTGCCACAGCAGCAGCTCGGGGGCGGCCAGCACCATGGAGCCCACCCAGATGACGGACAGCTTGGACAGGATGGACTGGCAGGGCTCCACCCTCGGCGCCTGGAAGGGCCCGGGCCCCGTGGCCGCGTGGAAGCGATCGATGCTCAGAGCGCAGAGGCTGAACGTGGCCACGCCCAGAGAGGTCACCTGACGGAGAAACGAAGGTTGGCGATAAAAGGTTGCTCTGATTAAGTGGAACGACTTCTGGAGAGAAGAAGCCAAATAAACGCTGTGTTGAACAAAGTTACTGAATTCACCCCAAATTACCCAGAATCCCAAAGTGAATTAATTTGAACTGCAGACTGTAAACTCCGATTAACGTCGTTAGAGGCGCACGGAACAGAACCTGAAGCTCTTTGGAACATTTTTATGTCCACAACATTGTACCGTTGCCCTCTTTCTATTAATAAAAATCTGTTTTTTTAACTTAACATTGTTTACGGGGGAAATGAATGTGACCTGCATTAAGTTTAAATAATATATAAATGAATACAATAAAAAGGAATCATCATAACGTTCGATTTTATGGACAATAACTAAAAAACAACATGAAGAAATTCTGCCTTTTTAAAAAGTGGCACTGAAACTCTGCTACTGTATTGGCATTATAAATATCCAATGATAGATACGCAGCTCTGCTTTTAAACTGTACATTAACATACAAAAAGATTTACGGCTTTCCTTTTGCCTTTTTATGCCACCCTGCAGGCACATTAGCCCACACTACAGTAATAAGACCCGTCTAGTAAGAAAGGCCTTAGAAACAGGGAATGAAAGGAGCCGCCGAGCGGACAGAGGGGCCCAATGTTGTGACAGCTCGGCGCCTTCGGACCGGGGACAGTTATCGGCGCCTCGTGCACATTAATGTCGGTCGTCTTGGCCCGAAAACACACACTATCATTACCGAGACTTGTCCTCCCTCTGTGAGTGCCTAATGACCTCAAACGGTTGAGATGCAACTGAAGATAATTAACACAGAGCTCTAATTAGCATGAAAATAGTTCAACTATAACAGAGCAGAGGGGCAGCTGGCAGCCTGACCCGCTTTCAACCCGCCTCAATACAGGCGGTTAAAACCGCTAAAGACCACTTTAAGAACCTTAATTAATTAGCAAGAAACTCCTTCGTTCATTAGCATAAAAATAGCCCAAGCAACCACGAATAGAGGGGGGGGCAGTCTGACCTTGTAAAGAGACTGCTGCATACAAGCTGTTATTACAAATGAGTAAAACTCCACTTCAGTGAGTTAAAGCTCTGTGGACATTTGGAGCTGGTTTGGAGCCAAAAACAAGGACTCCACGGGTCGGCCATATTGTCCCTGAAACAGAAGACGAAGGAAGCCTCTGAAAAAGCCCAACAATGGCCACCGAGAGGCTCGGCCTCAACGCCCTGTGAGGATGAACTACGGGATGGCTTTTTAAAAGTCCTTTGGGGCCGGCGATACGCCAATACTGTACATAAAGGAGACAATTCACGGAGAGATAAATAACAACTATTTTTGAGGTTTTAAATCCATTTTCTTGCAGAAATGCTCAAATCAAAAGCTGCACTTTCTCGGTGTTATGACGTAATCTGAAAAAAACTAAACATCTAAAAATGTCACCTTGGACTCGGGCAAAGATTTTTTTTTTTTATACTATTTTCTGACATTTTATAGTTTAGTTTCAAGTCAACTTTATTGTAATTGCTGAGAAATAAAATGCAGTTCGTAACGTAACGTACAAATGTATAAATAAATAAACAGTAAGGGGTTGAAATTCAGGTGGAAATCTAAATCCTGGTCCAGAAACACTGGGCCCTAAAATACCCTAAACATCTGTACTTTTAACCTGTAAATAAACATCTGCGCCCCCCCCCCCCCCCCCCCCCCCCCCAGAGAACGACGCCTGTGATCCGTTGTTTGGCTCCGTGAGCTGGGGAAGAAGAGCCGCTTCATGCCGGTGGTTCATAGCAGACTAACTGAAGACACCAAACAGCCCATAACAGCTCGTTTGATGAAGCCAGAGGCTGCTCCGAGTCTGCACACAAACGGGCCATTCATCACGGCCCGTGAGTCTCTTTATTCAGCTGGAAGACGTTCACAGTGAGTCTAACGTGGGGTGTAAAAACAGCACTGACAGGGTGAAGGCAGATTCAGTGGATTGATTAACTTATCGTCACATCAAGTTTGTTTTATCCGTTTAACTTTGACGTCTCTTTGCCTCGGGGCCGGAGCCGCCAGATCACACGTCAAGACTCATGGGAGCAGTTTATGGTCATCAATGCAAAAAAACAAATCCCAGATTAAACGAAAAAGCAAATGGTCTTTAATTGATTAATCGCTTACTTTGGTTGTTTTTTTTTTCCAATCAAAAACATCAACTGGTTGAACTTTCTTCTCTCTTTTATATTGTTGAAAACTGAATATCTCAAGAGTTTTGGACTTTTAAAGTCACATATGAAACTAAACGTTGATGGACGTTTTAAACTTTTACAAAGTTTATCCAACAGACAATGAATAAAAAATAGAAATCAATAGATTGATCAAAAACACCACTGGAATATAAATCCTTAGTGCAGCACTTGGGTTAAAAACACCAACTTTATTTATAGTAACTAGTAACTGTTACTACCGTTTGTTTACCTCAAGCACTGATTTACCGGAAGTAAAAAATATACATTTTTGTACAAAATATGTCAATCCTATAAATAAATTTTAAAAATACATATTCTTAAGTTGTTTATATATATTTATGTTTTTTTTTTTTTTTTTACAGTATAACGTTATAATAATAATAATTTAAAAAAAAATGTTTAAACGTCTCCTCCTCACCTCCAGATAGGGCACGAGCCGGCAGGACAGGTCTCCTAGCAACCTCTTCAGGGTGAGCTCGTGGAAGACCACCACGGGAAGGCAGAAGAACAGCACGAGGAAGTCGCAGAGCGCGAGCCCCGCCAGGATGCAGTTCCACGCGCTCTTCAGGTAGAAGTTGTGCCACACGGTGCACATGAGCGCGAGGTTGCCCACGATGCCCGCGGCGAACAGCACGAGCGCCAGCAGCATGATCCCGTACGCCCAGTAGGAGCCGTCGGTCACCGGGAACAGCGGGTTGAGGAGCCCCGACGGGGACGAGCCGTTCCCCGGCCGGGCGGAGGCGGGTGACCGCGGCGTGCTCGTGAAGTAACCGCTCGGGTCGTCGCGCCGTCGCGGAGGCGCGTGACCGCTCGGCGAGCCGGGGTCTCCTCTCCTGAAAGTCCCGTCTTTGGCCCCGCGGGCGACTCTCTTAGAGCTGTCGGCCCGGTCAAGAGGCGCCCTGTCCGGGGAGGAAGACTCCGGTGTCCCCGCGGACGCCGGTCCTGCATCCTCCTCCGCCCGCTGCGTCTCCAGAGCGGCTCGGCGGACGTGACGGAGCTCCGCGGTCCGCAGACAGAGGAGCAAGAGAAACAAAACCGGGCTCATTTTAATTTATTTATTTTATTCCGTTGAACTAAACGTAACAGGTCCGTGTTATCGGTCTCTTTTACAGACATGTGCTGCAACAAACACCGGACTCCTGGAATACCAAATTAAAAAAAGTCCATAAAGTAGTTCCTCCCGGTCCCACCTCCGTCCTGGTCCTGATGGAGGAGTTTAGAGTCTGAGACGGACTTCAGCACTTGTTGCGCATCATTCAGCATCAACAGTCTGAATGCAACTTCCGGTTGTCCATTTCAAAATAAAGACAAACGGAACTTGAGATAAAGTGAAACCTCCTCTCTTTTGAGCATGGAGATGGTTTTAAAATTAACAAGACGACTAATTGTTTTTTGTCGTTTTAACTACTTTGACGAAACGTCTTTGCAGCAACACTTAGTTGCATAAAACATGACATTAATAAATAGCAATCGCCTTAAGTTTGTATGTGAAAGTAGGTCAATAACTAAAGTACAGTCGAATAACTAATATATCAAATCGTGACACAGACGATCTAATTTGAATGTTTTTTCCATCAATGCTGAAATGTCAAAATATCCCCAACAGTTTGTCTTTTAATAGAATTTAAATGACGTTTTAATTTGACACATTTTGGTATTTTACTATTTTGACTCGATTAGGCAAAGAAAAGAATATCAGAGAAATTCTGTGATTTCTGGGATCCGAGAGAGACAATAAATAAACAATACCATTGATTGATAAAAAAACAAACATATTGGAACAGCCACACAAACAAAGCCTCCAAAGTGATCATAAAGTCCATAAAAAGGTAGGATTTGTTATATTTAAACTGCATAATCTTTAGCTTCCTGGAACCCAAAATGTACACCGAGGGTATTTTTCATTTTAAAACCACACAAAAATATTTTACAGCGCAAAGTGACACTGAGGCTTCTCGTCAAATCAACTGTCATAAAGTCCACAAGGAGACATCAGAACAACAATCATTAACTTTAGTCTAATTAGTTGGACTCCACCAGCTGATGTCCTCTTATTGACAACTGTTTTTATAAATTGTTAAGGCACATTATGAATGAGACCATTTCAGTTGTTCATTTATTTATTATTCTTTAATAACAGGTTTGGTCCTCTGAGGCTGTGATTGGCTGCTGCTGTCGCGCTGTGCCGCATGTTCACTTGCAGCCTAATTTCCATAGCAACCAACCTAACCAGATGGCAAGAAAGCAGGTCCGGACCACGAAAACATCTTTGCATTTACTAAAATAAAAAATAAATCTGATGATCTTGAACTTTCAGCTGCCGTTTGGCTTCCTCAGCTCTTCAGGGAGGACCTCATCTTCCTCCTGGCGTCCTTGTGTTTCTTGCGGTACTCCTGTGGAAACAGACGTTAACGTATACATATCTTTATTAAATCTTCCCCCATCTCAGTTCGAGGTCGATATTTAAACACATTATTGTAATAATAAGGAGAGTTTAAAAGCATACATGTGTATTTAGATTAGTGAATGTGTGGAACAATCTGTCAATGTGTCCGGACTCGCTGGACGATAGTTAAAAGACCCTTAAAACAACAGGTGACCCCCAGGTTACATCACAATGCTGTGTTCAAGTGCTTTGCAAGATGTCTGTAAATGTCACAATACAACTGTCTTCCAAGAAGTCCCTCAAACACATCTTGGCACCGCATGAGGATCTTCAGCAGGTTTAGTTAAAGTTCCTTTAAGAGGATGCGTACCTGTCTGAGCTCGGTCCTCCTTTCCTCCCACTGCTCCGTCTGCTCCTCCAGGTGAGAGGGCCGGCAGAACGACCTGGGACCCTCTGACGAAAACAAACAAACATTTTTAATTATTCCCCTCGTTCAAATTTGACACCGCCGGTGGGATCATAACGACGTGTTTCAGTGGTCTACCTGTCAGTCTGCTGTCGCCAAGGAAGAAGAAGAACCGATCGGTCTTTGAAGGCGTCTCCTCTCTGTGAGCGGCAACAAACAAGTTATTTTAAACCCGTCAACAGAAGGTAAATCTTATTATATTTTTGATAATTGATTAATTCACTGGTTCTAGTTATTCGTCTATTATTTTTTCAAGAATTATGTACAATTTCATATTTTGTGGGTTTTGTACTGTGTGCTTTGGGAAACTATAACTTGTAATTTTCAATTTCTTTCCACATTTAATGGACAAAACAACTTACTCAGATTAATCAATAATGGTCGACCAGTTGTTATTTAGAATCCTGTTAAATACCTTGTAAAAATACTTTACGTTGTCATATCTTTTGTGTATATATATATATATATATATATATATATATATATATATATATATATACACACACACACACACACACACACACAAATACACATATAATATATAATATTGTGAAATACGACATTATTCAGGCTTCAAACTGCCTCTTCATGCACTGTAATATTATTTTTCTATTATTGTACAAATAAACTAAACCTTGTTTGAAGCAAACTCTTTAATTTAATTAACTTGAATCCTAATTTTTCTCACTCTGTGGTTTGAGCGGTGACGTTGCTTTGCTCCTCCTCTTCCTCTTCCTCCTTCTTTTCCTCTTCCTCCTCCGAGCTGCTGTCTTGGAAACGTAGTTCCTGTTGCCATGACGCCTTTGGCGCCTGGATGCTCTCTACTTTGTACTCGGCTGGAAGAGAGACACGAAAATACAAATAATAATAATTAGGAAAAACAAGTCTTCGACAGTCCGAGGTAAATATCCGACGTACAACCTACCCGTCTCTCCACTTCCTGTTTCCACAACGTCCTCAAAGAAGGAGAATTTGAAGCCGGACGCCTCCTCGTTCTCTGGTCCTGGATCAGCCGAGAGGAGAGACGACTGCAGGGTCGGCTGCTCGTCCTTCCCGGCTTCCTCCGCCTCGTCCTCTTGGTCCCAGTTCGCCTCCTCGCCTCCTCCAGCGACGACCACGGCGGCGTCCTCCTCCTCGTCCTCCTTCTCCTCGTCCTCCTTCGTCGGACCAAACACGGCCTTCAGGTCTCCGGACACGTCGTAGTAAATCTCCTTGGAAACCTCCGGAAGCTTCTGGGCCTCCTCCCTCTTCTTCCTCCGGGCCGACTTGCTGTGAAGACGACAGAACACACGACGGGTTCAGAGCCGATAACCGCGGAGAGAACATCGCCTAAACCGCCGATGTGGATCGGTCAAGTCTGGCCGACGTGCCGACGGGTTAATTAGCGGTGAATAACGGTGCCCGTCCAGAACCAATGGGCGTGCTCGTACCTCTCCTTCTTGGTTTCGTCCGTCTTGGTCTCGAAGGCGGCGTGTTCCTCTTTGCTCGGGTCGTAATGCAGCACCGAGACGTCTCTGCAAACACACGCACGGCGTTTACTTTGTATTCACTTCCTGTTGAATATTCAGAACCGAGCGTGTTTTGAGTTTCATGCGGCCGACCTGAAGGTCTTGGCCTTGGCGGCCGCCTTGATGCCTCCGCCGGCCTGCTGGCTGCTGCCGAGGACGCTCTGCAAGATCGACAGGTTCTTCTTCCTCTCCTCGTCCAGAGCCTCCTCTTCATCGGTCACGCTCTTCTTGTTCTCTGGAGTCACAATCGGTCGCGTTAAGGCATCGGACTGTTTCTGCATGACGGCCTTTAGACCCCCCTTTACCTTTCAAAGCCCCGCCCCCCCCCAACACACACTTTATATCATGAGCTCTGCTACTGGACCGGTTTAAGAAATTAATTTGAGAAATAAAACAAACGAGAAATAAGAACGAATTAAACAAATCGATGTGAAAGATGGACCAATGAGCCAATTACTGTTTTAAATGTGGCGTAGACGGCCTTAATGCATCTGTGGAGCCACACAACCGATTGGTTGAATTGGATGATGTAGTAGCCTCACCTGACTCCTCCCCTTTGTCCTCGTCCTCCTCCAGGAAGCGAGAGTCCATTCGAAATCGCTCGTCTGTCCCGAAGCGAGACTGCAGCTCCATTAGCTGGACATCAAAATAACACACACTACACACACACACACACACACACACACACACACACACAGACACACACACACACACAGACACACAGTTATGGGTTTGCATTTGAATAAAACAAATATTCAAGCATACAGAGCGGCGCTCTCTCTCTCTCTCTCTCTTTTTCTCACCTTCCGTCCCCCTCGACCTTCAAACTGAGGCCTGATGTCAAACCTGCTGCCATCCTCCTCTTCGTCACCCTCCTCCTCGTCCTCGTCCTCGCTGCCGCTGAACAGCTGAGGGACAGACGGCTTCGGACGCACCTTGGGGTGAATAACATCGAATGAATAAACTAACGGTCGCAGAGTCCAAACTAAATTTCGAAGCGGGAGCTCCTCGCTCACCTTTTCGTTCCCACCGACCTCGACCTCCGATTGGCCGTTCTGGAACGGCGCCATCTTTGACCTGGTGACCTTTGAGGTGGTCTGCTGCTTATCTTCTTCATCTTCTCCATCGTCCTCATCATCGGAGCCAAAGACGATGTGTTTCCCAGCCCCGGCTTTCGGATCGTCCTGAAACGGAGAACCCTCGTGTGAGTTAACGTTCCTCCGTGTCGAAACACAACGGAGTAAAAATATCAACGCAAAAAGGAAGAAAGTATATTTTAAGATGTTAAGTTAAAAGAAGGCGAGCCAGACTTTCCTCCTCTCTATCTTAACCCACAAAGATCACAAAACAGCCGATCAGAGGTTCATGATGCATCATTTCAATGTTTCCTAAACTAATCCATTATTATTATTATTATTATTATTATTATTATTCCAAGGAAAAGATTCAGCTCAGGTTTATCTAATTAGTCTATAATATATATTAGAATTAAATACATTTTATCAGAAGTACACATTATAAAGTCTAAAATATTTCTGCACACTGCACAGACCCCCGCAGCGTCAACCCAAAACCTGAACCCAGACCTGAACCCAGACCTGAACCCCCTGAGGGTCCAAGAGGACCGGACACCCACCAGGTTGGCCAGAGCTCCCTGGATGAGCTTCTTGTGCTCTTCGGCCTCTTTCTGTCTCTTCTGGACGGCTGCCAGCCTCCTCACGTTGGCCTTCCTCTGACGCGCCTCTTCCTCCTTAGCTCCTAACGGCACCCGGGGAGGAGCCTGCTTCTCCTCCTCCTCCTCCTCCTCTTCTTCGCTGGAGGAGGACTCACTATCAGGAGCATTTTCTTGCTCGTCTTCCTCAGCGGAGGAGCTGGAGGATGAAGCTGAAGCTGCAGCTTTAGCCGTCAGATCAGTCTGATTGGCCTTGGCCTTCGTCTTCTCCTCCTCCTCTTCATCACTGCTAGAAGCCGTCTCAGCCATGTTCTTCACCACCTTGCCTTCTTCTTCTTCTTCTTCTTCCTCCTCCTCCTCCTCCTCCTCACTGCTCTCCGAGTCTGTGACTTTCCGGCCGTTGATTTTAGGGTTCAGCTTCAGTTTTTTGACCTGACTTCCTCCTCTCTCCTCCTCCTCCTCTCCTCCTCTCTGTCTCCTCCTCTCCTCCGTTTCTGATCCCTCGTTCAGCGCCCTCGTCCCCTGGAAGGCGGGCAGCGGCGTTGAAGCTTTTGTCTTCTTCTTCTTCTTCTTCTTCTTCTGCTGCTGCTCGTCCTCGCTGCCGTCCTCCATGATGGCGGCGAGGATCTCCTCCGGCGTGGTGCCTTTCTTGGGTGTAGGTCGCTCAGAGGAACCGGCCGCGAGGTTGGTTCCTTGTTCGGAGGAGGAGGCGCCGAGGATGCTGGGAGCTGTAGTCTCAGAGGCTTGCTGGGATTCCTCGGCCAGCCTCTGAAGATCCGCCATGGAGATCTCCAGACGGGTGACGTTAGAAAACATGGCTTCGTAGTCGGAATCTGAGCTGCAATCAGCCGATTCTGACTCCTCCTCCTCCTCCTCATCTTCCTCTGAGGAAGGGAGCTTCACAACAGGGAGCACCTTCGTCTTCTTACTGCGTTTACCAGACGGTTTGCTGGAGGCCACCTCTTCCTCAGACTCTGACAACTTGTCCTCCTCCTCATCTTCATCCTCCTCATCTTCCTCTGAGGAAGGGAGCTTCACAACAGGGAGCACCTTCGTGTTCTTACTGCGTTTACCAGACGGTTTGCTGGAGGCCACCTCTTCCTCTTCCTCAGACGACTCGTCCTCTTCCTCGTGACTTTTCTTCTTCATCTTTCTCTTCCGGTCGCCGTGGTTTCCTGAGAGGAGTGCGGTCGCTGGAGGAGTCGGTCTCTCCTGCGGTGGAGGAGGAAGAGGAGGAAGAGGAGGTTTCCTGGAGGCGAAGATTTCATCTGTGTCTGCGGAGTCGTAGCCGTTTTCGTCTTCTTCATCCGGACCTCCTGGGAAGAAAATTAAAAGCTTGTTTTTTTGCAGTTTGTCACATTTTAAAACATCCTGAGGTTAAAAGGATAAATTCACAAACATTCAAAGAACTACAAATTGGTCTTTATTTACAATATTAAAGTTATTACTAGAACCTTTCCTTCCTTTCGTTCAGCAAAACTATTTGTTTTTTTATTCTATCTTAGTGCATGTATTATTTCATTATATTTTCATTCTTTTACACACAACTCATATTGTTATAATTACAGCTCGACCAATATATCGGGTAATATATCAAAATTATAGTAATATTGTGATATTTAGACGAGATATCTTGGTGTGTTTTAAGACACATTTCTATTTTCTTACAACATTATCATTACATCCACATTGCTGATGATAAATAATCAAAAACGTCATTGTGTGATTCTTTTGTAAAAGCACCAACAATAGTCAACCCTAAAATATCAGGGTCACAATATCAGTATAAGCAAAGGAATGATTTTAATTACTTCAAATAAATGCAACTTATTACATTTGATTGATTTAAAGTTCTTCAATATCATTTGAATAAAGATCGGAACAGCATGAATATGTTTTACAAGCTTTTTACTAAGAAATATTACGTATTTAACACAAATCACCAACATTATGATGAGTAACTACGTATTTAACTGTTTGCGATTACATTTATTTTGTAATTTAATTACGTAACTCAAAATATCAACATGATACGTTTATTTTCACTCTGTAAAATGTCCCGCTCCGTATATATTTTGGTCATTATTCTTTAATGACAAAATATAAAAGATATTTATCTATTTGCCAAAGTATCATTTTAAATCAGATTTTTCAGAAACATGTTTCTTACCTTTCCGCCCAGACTTCACCAAGTAGTCGAGTCCGACCACTTCCAGCGTGTCCCCCTCGTCCTCCTGCCGCAGTGCATCATGGGAGGTGTTCTGGGCCGCCGCCACTTTGCGGATTTCCTCGTCCGATTCGAGATCCCAGTCGGTGGAACGCGGTCCCTTCCCCTGAGGCGGCCGGTGGTTGGTCGGTGGTTCGATTCTGTTGGGGAACCGACGAGCCTCGACGTGACCGACAGTCTGTTTAAATCTAAGAGGAGAACCACAAAGAGGAGAAACATAAAGAGGAGATAGGAGAACCACAAAGAGGAGAAACATAAAGAGGAGAAACATAAAGAGGAGATAGGAGAACCACAAAGAGGAGAAACATAAAGAGGAGATAGGAGAACCACAAAGAGGAGAAACATAAAGAGGAGATAGGAGAACCACAAAGAGGAGATAGAAGAACCCCAAAGAGGCGATAGGAGAACCCCAAAGAGGCGATAGGAGAACCACGCCGTGGTTACCTGGCTCCGCCTCCAGCGCTCTGAGGGTTCGGCGCGTCCGGCCGACTCTTCTTGCGTCTCGCCGGCTCAAACGGAGGGAACTCGCCCCGCCTCTTCTTGCTGATGTCGTCGTCGCCGCCCTGCACCTCCCAGGTGAGCCGGGACACCGGGGTGAGCGGCGTGTCGGCCTCGGACCGGTCCAGCTTGCGGATGTTGTGGCTGTACTTGGACGGGTCGTACGTCACGGTTCGGGCTCGGCTGCCTTTCTGACTCAGGAGCTGCAGGACGGGGAGGACTCGCCCGAACTTACTGACCACCCAGTCCTGAAAGCAGAGCCCCCAGAGGACAGTCAACACCGGCAGCCTGAAAATCACCCTTAACTGTGCCAAAGTGGGCTTTTAATGACCTCAAGGACAGAGAAAAACTAGGTATTTGTATTCATGCGAGTTCAGTGACGACCTTTACTCCTGTTAGTTTTGCGTCCCCTATAACATGTTCATGTACTGATATCGCCCCTAAAGAAGTTTAGCTCTGGCTCTACTGGACGTAACGTCTGCACAGAAACAGGATGTGCATGTGAGACCTTGTGTCCCGGCACTTCGGTCCCCGGCACCGCAGCCTTCATGGTGAAGTTGTCCACGCCGGCTTTGCTCAGGGAGTCCAGCATCTTCTGCCTCTTGTCCTCGACGGCCGGCTGCTGGAGGTGCTGCTCCGCGGCCGTCTGCCGCTCCTCGGCCAGCCTGAGACACAAATACCGCGAGGGAGGAGACGCGTTACCCTCAGGAACCTCACGTTAGCCTCAAGAACCTAATGTTACCCTCAGGAACCTCACGTTAGCCTCAAGAACCTCACGCTACCCTCAAGAACCTCACGTTAGCCTCAAGAACCTTTTCTCAGAGTCGAGCAAAAATAAACAATCTTTCTCTGGCTGCAGGTTCTCCAAATGTGAGAGTTGACTTCTTTTTTTATATTGTTGTCAACTAAATATTTCTTGGAGTGGTTGGATAAAACAAGACTTTGAAGATGTCACCTTGGACTCTAAGAAATGTAGGTATCAACTTTTTAAAATACATTTTTTAGACAAAAACTATTTATATACACCGTGAAAATAAAAAGGTCAGATTAGTCGATACTGAGAGTATTTGTTATCCGCAGCCCACTTTAAAATGAATGGCCTCCTGCCCCACAGTAAGAAGACGTTAATGGCGAGTTGAACTTGACCGCACCTCTGCAGGAAACTCTCCTTGGCGGTTTCGATCTGCAGAGTTCCTCCTTTCCATTTGGATTTGTTGAGCACCGTCATACCTGAAGAGGAAACACACTGATCTCAAACACACGAAACAACACATCCAAATCATCCGTCAAGACACTGAAACCTGGTCTATGAAGAGTGTTTATGAAGTAAAATAAGACATGAAGGCTGAATGAGAAGATGCTCGGTTAACTTACATCTCTTCAGGTCGGCGTCTGAAATGTTGATGTTAATGTAGCTGAAGGTTTTATAAGGAACACCTTGAGGAGAAGAGCGAGAGTCAGAACACACAACAACAAAAATCAAATAAAACTAAATTATAATAACAATAAAACTACCGTGGTGGATTATGTACATATCTTAAGCATGTTTAAGATATTATAATGTGTAAAACATGAAATACAGCATTAAAAAAACAAACACATTTAAAGGAATTTAAAGAGGAAACACTGTAACTGTCCCAGAGGCCGAGTGTGTGCTGGACGTCTCACCCTCGTCGTCCTTCCTGGTCCGGAGCTCCACGTCCTCCACTTCCCCAAACTTTCCAAATCGATCCTTCAGATCCTTCTGGGTGATCGAGTGGCTCAACCCGCCGATGTACAGTCGCCTCATAGCTCCGTTTCCACGACAACAAACTTCCTGTTCAGTTGCTCATCAATGCACCGTGCGCGGGGGCTGACTTTCATGGAACACACAGCGCCTGTGTGAGAACGTTGCTGAGGTCAGTGCCAGAAGAGTTTATATTTTACATCCATTATTCTTGACTTTTGCAACACTTTTCCTTCTTATTTTATCTTACTATTTGATTGTGATAGTTAAAATACCTCGTAGGTGAAAACATACTTGGTTTCTGATTCTTATTTAGGGTTTAAAAAATAAAATAAAAAAGAATAAAAGAAGTCCATGATTATTACCTGTATTATCGTATCATAGTGCTCCCAGATTCACACTGGTGACAGCTGTAATAAATAATAATCACTAACACCTGTGCAGCAGTGTAGGTTGGCTCTGTCAGCTAGAAGGGACCTGCACTCTTTAGGTTTATAAAACCCTCGTATTAAACTGCAAACTGCATCCTTCTAAATGACCAGACAGTTGAATTACCACGTCTCTAAAACATTAAAACATTAAAAGGGTCATGGATGTAGGGTGTATTTCAGAGCTGTTGTTAGACTACCTTGACTGTAGACAGGTTGCATTTTTAAAAAATAAGGTAAGTCAGTGTGATAAGATCCACGTGATCACGACCACGGTCACTATGTGGACCGGTCACCCTAAATAAGTAAGTAAAACGACGGAGAAAAACGCCTTGACGACTAGCATATGAACAGAAAATAAAACAAATGTTTACCTCACATGTATCCAGCTGGTGTTACTATTAACTCTGTCCGGGGCTGCAATGCAATCCCGCAGATTTTTCCCTTCCGCGCTTGTTTCCGCCGAACGGAAACGTTCCGCTGTGTGAGATTCAATAACAGCTTTTAAAAAAAGAAGAAACAAAAACACATAAAAGCAGAAAAAGGTTGACGGTACGTTTATTAATGTAAATATGTAGTTATTATTGCTGAAGAAAGAACTTGTTCCTCTTTTAACTCTGTTTGCTGTAATTCTTCTCGACCGTTTCAGCTGTTACGAATGCAGCATTCAATGTAGAGGGGTCGCGCACAATTTCCAGCTCTTACAGGTTTTTTATTTAGTGCCTATTATATAATATATCGCTAATGTGTGCTTTAAAAAGGTATATTTGTAAACATGTGCTGTACTTTTATCAAAAGAGAAGCACGCTGCCTGACCCTTCTTCATAGAAATAGTTTATCCCTCACCCCTCCACAGCGTGGGAAGTGGTAGAGTCCACAGGGCGCGAGGCTTCGAACTGTTTTGGTCGTCAGTTTGACGTGAAGAAGGGTTTAATACAGTTATTTTAAGTCGCTTTTATTGAAATACTTCGACATTATAACGGAGACGAGTACGGTAAGTTAACTTTAGACATGACAGTTTGTCTCACTGCACCAAGGGCAGTTGTTTCTGTCGCTAAAGTCGGCATAAATGCAGCTAGCTAGAGTTCACTAACGTTACAAGTGTAAAGGAAATTAACGTTATCCAAGTTAATTGATGACGGCGTCGTTCATCCGGCCCTGACAGGTTCAACAGAGGAAGACGTCACCGAGTTAGTTCATGCAGCTCCACAGAGGCCTCAGGGACTTAAATATACTTTTTTAAAATTTATTTAAATTTATTTAATTTTTTATTATTTCCATTGTATGGCTTTTTACAGTTTTACACTGCGTTATTACTACTTTTAATTAAGCTGCGTATGGTATTTACATTACATTTAATTTAGCTGAAGCTTTTATCCAAAGCGACTTACAATCATACACAGTAGACGCAGCTACGGGGAGGAATTCAGGGTTAAGTATCTTGCTCAAGGACACATCAACGAGGGCGGGGATTGAACCGGCGATCCTCTGATTGAAAGACAGACCTGTTAACCACTGACCCACAGTCGCCCTTCTTTATGTAGTTTGTATTGTATGGTGTAACAGTGTTTTTATGCTGCCCTCTTCACCCATTGAAACTTCCAAATGTTTAGTTTTTTAATCGAGTCGGTCCGTGTTTGGTCCTTCAGGATGATGGAGGAGATGAGCCAAGAGAACATGGAGGAGGTGAAGGTGCTGGAGGCTCAGATTAAGCATCTTGAGGCTGAAGTTTCAGCATTGAAGGGCCAACAGCAGGACAACCACAAGGACATAACATTCCACTTCAGAGGAGAGATGCAGGATGCCATGTGAGTTTAGTTATTTTTCACGTTTAAATCTTTCTTGCGCTATCTTACACTTTTTAACTTGTAGCATTTCCAATTTACATCTTAACATCTAGTCTTCCTGCTTACTTGTGGGTACGCAGGAAATGGTAAACGGTCGTACTGAGCTGTCGTAACAGTAACTGAACAGTTTGTTGTCTGTCGCCACAGGTTGTGTATGTGTGGACAGAGACAAGGAGACAAGAAGGAGAAGGAGAAGGTGCTGTCCAGGCTGAAGGAGGAGGTGGAGGAGCTGGAGGTGGATCTGAAGCTACAGGCGGAGATGAATGGCATCAGTCTGACTGGCTGCACCATAAAGACTCTGCAAAGCAGTAAGAGCACAGCCTTCACTGATCTCTGATGTTTTAGAGACTAAATGATTAATCGATGAATCAGAAAAATAACGTGTGTGTGTGTGTGTGTGTGTGTGTGTGTGTGTGTGTGTGTGTGTGTGTGTGTGTGTGTGTGTGTGTGTGTGTGTGTGTGTGTGTGTGTGTGTGTGTGTGTGTGTGTGTGTGTGTGTGTGTGTGTGTGTGTGTGTGTGTGTGTGTGTGTGTGTGTGTGTGTGTGTGTGTGTGTGTGTGTGTGTGTGTGTGTGTGTGTGTGTGTGTGTGTGTGTGTGTGTGTGTGTGTGTGTGTGTGTGTGTGTGTGTGTGTGTGTGTGTGTGTGTGTGTGTGTGTACTAGGTGACAGGAAGTTAGTCCAGCAGCTCTGTGTGTCAGGTCACTGCTCTGAACTGGTCTTCCAGGTGGAGTTCCAGCTCTCTGAGGTCAAGGTGAGTCATTTAATATTTAAAATAATTTGTTGACGAGTCGGAGAGTCTCTGGACAAGTGGAGCTGATCGATTGTAGCTTTTACCCTTCCTGAATGTCATTTAGAGACTATTGGCTATTATTTAGACATGTGTGAATGAAAACACAATCAAGCATTCACACATTTTATCATTGTACCAAGCTTTGTGTCAAAGAAATATCGACAGCGGTGTTTCTTGATCCAGCTCATTTTAGACTTGTATTATAACTAGAACTCTGTGGACATACACAAGACTAATACTAAGATAGAAGACAGCAATGTTTAAAAAGGTTCAGGTGACAGCGTCCTTCACAGAATGGGTGCTGATGGTGCGTGCAGCCCGCAGGGGGCGACAGAGGCCTGTGTTCAGTGGTGGAGGCATCAATTGAGATTTAAGTTGCTCAACTCAGCAGCAGCAGAGAAAATGTCATCACATCATCAGAGTAAACTCCTCAGAGGAAAAATTGGCAACAGATGAAAAATAGCAGAAATGTGCACCACATAAGCCAAAAAAAACAAACAAAAAACGCATTTCAAGTTCAGATGTCATCTCTTCAAAGTAAAAGCATTCTTTTAAACATGTTATTGATTTTATAGCCACTAAGTAAGTTTGTTTCATTAGATAACGTGTTCTCGTTCATCACTGACGAAGTGACTCTGAGTAATTGAGGTGCGTTCGTCCTGCAGGAGGGTTCAGGGTGCGTGAGGACGATCAGCGACCTGAACGTGGTGATGGACGCCAGCGACCTGCAGAACTTCGGCAGTTTCCTGTCTGGGTAAGAACTAATATGCAGTTTGATGTTCAGCTGATCTGAAAAAGAAAATCGTACTAATTATTCCTCCCCGTGTATTTCTGCCCGTCGTCCTTCTGTCTGCGAGTTGACGCAATAATCCGGAATCGGAATCCGCTTTCTTTTGTTTAGCAATTCTATTTATTTCCCATTAGACCCACCATACATGTTAAAAAAAACGTATACAACTATGGGACAGCTGCATCATTCAAATGATTACAGTTGTAAAAGATACCCTACCGATCTTCCTGCGCTTAAATCTAAACCTTTAAGACTGATTGTCCAATAAAGCGTTTTTACAACAAAGAATTACAGAAGAAGCTTCACACGAAAAATCTACTTTCGTGGCCAAGTAACACTTGGTAACAGTATTTACCTTTTTAATGATCATTGATAACTTGTTATCAACATTAATCAATCAAAGGAATTGTGTAGACCATTTAAAGTTACAGTTTTGTTTTATTTAGCGGTAATGTTTTTGGCCCTCACTTCCCTGGGATCCAAACATGTTTAACCTTCACCGGGAATGTTTCTGCAGACAGTTCATAATACTGCAAATGCAAAAGGGCTTTCGTCAGACAGCCATGAGCTCAATTGTTATCGTGTTTCCTAATTCTGCGATTTAGTGACCTAACATGCATTCATAAAATGAAAATCATAACGGACCGATTTAAAATCCTGGAAAATCGGACCTTGAGTCAGAGCTAAAGTTGCATTAGCAGCCATTTTTAAGACGCGTAAAGCCTTTAAAACGCACTAGTGGGATATTTTATATATCGTAGGAATAACATCTTTTAGGATTCATCACCCAACTGATGCCGGTGGCTGAATGGGACTAAACGCCGGCTGTCAGTCTCCACATCCTGAGGCCAGAAGACTGGCGCAGCAGATTAATACCCACGGTTTCACAATTTCATATATCGTGGCTTTAACGTTGAGGTGTCGACATGCGGTGTGTTTAGTTACACTGAAGTTCATCCTGCGAGAGTCGGGTGTCAGACTAATTGCTGCGTTATGGTGGCCAGTGAGTTGTAATTTATTCACCCGGTCGGTTCTGCTCAGTCCAGCTCTGCATATTTAATATGGGATATTATTCCCGTCGGTGTTTATTAAAAGTAGAAGATCCCAAACTGAACGCGTCTGCCGTCCAGCTGAACCTGCTCTTTACTCACAAACCATAAGTCTCTCTTGCGTTGCGTTCAGAACGGCCGCATTCCATTTAGTTGTGCTGTCTTCCTGGCACACCGACCTCTACATCGAGCACAGCCAGCGTTGCTCTCCTGAACATATCTGGAGCTTCAGTCTCACCAGGTGGTCTTCACACCGCAGGGAACGTGTTCATTGTGGATAACATATGACATGTAGCAGGACATCATCTCCGTTTCATCTTTTAATTAATAAAAAAAAAAGGTTGTAATAGACATGAAGCAACGTTGACTCTGAAGTGAGAATTCAGTGAATAAAATATAAATCTTTACCCTGATCTATTTCACGTCTTATTTAAACTATTTCTCTTTATTGATAAACTCAAAGTGGAGGAACAGAATCAGGGTTACAACCCATCTGAGAAATGAGTTGTGTACTTCTGGCTGTTTGGTAGATGTACAATATATTGTATTATATCTTTTAACGCACCCTATTTAAGTCCCTAAGAGTTTATTTATTTTAAAAGATATTGACTAAGCTATGTAGTGAGCAGACATTTTACTGTGTGAAAGGTATTAAATTAACTTGTCAGTCACCAGTTTCCTCCTTCAGCGATGGTGACTTAGGACATACTAATTCACTTTAACTGTCCACAGGGTTTTTAAATTACACTTAATAGTCTTGATAACAAAACGGTGAATCTGTCTCGTTTAGGAGCCCCGTCAATAGAACTAGAAAACCAACTTAACGGCTCAAAAAAAGTTCACCCCGCAGACCGAGACCTCCTCGCTCTCAACGTGCGCCACCTAAAGTGAACTCTTGTGTTTTGTTTAATTTTATTCTCCCACGATGAGATCTGCTCCAGGTGTGTGGCTTCCCACACCTGCTCCCAATACTTTCATCTGGGAGTGGGCGGAGCCACCTGGCAGCGATGTAGATGCCTCCAAGTACTCTGCTCCTCAGCTCCATACAAAAAACAATAAATCTGTCCACTTCCCTCATCCTTTATTAACAGAAAATAAGTATAGCAGCTGGTGAGCTGAGCACATGTTCCCCTGCCCTCGAGGATTTCACGTGGCGCAGCATTTCAAACTGGTTTTATTTGTTATCACAGACTCGAAGTCTAAAGTCCCTGAGCACCAGTTCTCTTAGTCAGCTTTTTACAATGCGGTCCTACATCAACAAACTTTTTTTTTTTTTCCTGATGAAGCAGATGATTAAGTGTTAGTACAGCATTGCCTGTTTTATTACTATTAAGTAAACATTTTAAACAAGAATCTGTCACGTTACCATCACATGGTCTGAAGATGTCATGTTACCATCACGTGGTCTGAAGATGTCATGTTACCATCACATGGTCTGAAGATGTCATGTTACCATCACGTGGTCTGAAGATGTCACATTACCATCACTTGGTCTGAAGATGTCACATTACCCATCACATGGTCTGAAGATGTCATGTTACCATCACGTGGTCTGAAGATGTCACATTACCCATCACGTGGTCTGAAGATGTCATGTTACCATCACATGGTCTGAAGATGTCACGTTACCATCACGTGGTCTGAAGATGTCACATTACCATCACTTGGTCTGAAGATGTCACATTACCCATCACATGGTCTGAAGATGTCATGTTACCATCACGTGGTCTGAAGATGTCACATTACCCATCACGTGGTCTGAAGATGTCATGTTACCATCACATGGTCTGAAGATGTCACGTTACCATCACATGGTCTGAAGATGTCACGTTACCATCACGTGGTCTGAAGATGTCATGTTACCATCACATGGTCTGAAGATGTCATGTTACCATCACGTGGTCTGAAGATGTCACTTTCATCTGTCACGTTATCCATCACGTGGTCTGAAGATGTCACATTACCCATCACATGGTCTGAAGATGTCACATTACCCATCACGTGGTCTGAAGATGTCACGTTACCCATCACGTGGTCTGAAGATGTCACTTTCATCTGTCACATTACCCATCACGTGGTCTGAAGATGTCACGTTACCCATCACGTGGTCTGAAGATGTCACTTTACCCATCACGTGGTCTGAAGATGTCACGTTACCATCACGTGGTCTGAAGATGTCACTTTACCCATCACGTGGTCTGAAGATGTCACGTTACCATCACGTGGTCTGAAGATGTCACTTTCATCTGTCACGTTATCCATCACGTGGTCTGAAGATGTCACATTACCCATCACATGGTCTGAAGATGTCACTTTACCCATCACGTGGTCTGAAGATGTCACGTTACCCATCACATGGTCTGAAGATGTCACTTTACCCATCACGTGGTCTGAAGATGTCACGTTACCCATCACATGGTCTGAAGATGTCACTTTACCCATCACGTGGTCTGAAGATGTCACGTTACCATCACGTGGTCTGAAGATGTCACGTTACCCATCACGTGGTCTGAAGATGTCACTTTACCCATCACGTGGTCTGAAGATGTCACGTTACCCATCACATGGTCTGAAGATGTCACGTTACCCATCACGTGGTCTGAAGATGTCACGTTACCCATCACGTGGTCTGAAGATGTCACGTTACCCATCACGTGGTCTGAAGATGTCACTTTCATCTGTCACGTTACCATCACATGGTCTGAAGATGTCACTTTCATCTGTCACGTTACCATCACATGGTCTGAAGATGTCAGTTTCATCTGTCACGTTACCATCACATGGTCTGAAGATGTCACTTTACCATCACATGGTCTGAAGATGTCACGTTACCATCACGTGGTCTGAAGATGTCACGTTACCATCACGTGGTCTGAAGATGTCACGTTACCATCACATGGTCTGAAGATGTCACTTTCATCTGTCACGTTACCATCACATGGTCTGAAGATGTCACGTTACCATCACATGGTCTGAAGATGTCACGTTACCATCACGTGGTCTGAAGATGTCACTTTCATCTGTCACGTTACCATCACATGGTCTGAAGATGTCACTTTCATCCGTCACGTTACCATCACACGGTCTGAAGATGTCACGTTACCATCACATGGTCTGAAGATGTCACATTACCATCACGTGGTCTGAAGATGTCACATTACCATCACGTGGTCTGAAGATGTCACATTACCATCACTTGGTCTGAAGATGTCACGTTACCATCACATGGTCTGAAGATGTCACATTACCATCACATGGTCTGAAGATGTCACATTACCATCACGTGGTCTGAAGATGTCACTTTCATCCGTCACGTTACCATCACGTGGTCTGAAGATGTCACATTACCATCACTTGGTCTGAAGATGTCACGTTACCATCACATGGTCTGAAGATGTCACGTTACCATCACGTGGTCTGAAGATGTCACATTACCATCACGTGGTCTGAAGATGTCACGTTACCATCACATGGTCTGAAGATGTCACATTACCATCACGTGGTCTGAAGATGTCACGTTACCATCACGTGGTCTGAAGATGTCACTTTCATCTGTCACGTTACCATCACATGGTCTGAAGATGTCACGTTACCATCACATGGTCTGAAGATGTCACTTTCATCCGTCACGTTACCATCACACGGTCTGAAGATGTCACGTTACCATCACATGGTCTGAAGATGTCACATTACCATCACGTGGTCTGAAGATGTCACATTACCATCACGTGGTCTGAAGATGTCACGTTACCATCACGTGGTCTGAAGATGTCACGTTACCATCACATGGTCTGAAGATGTCACATTACCATCACATGGTCTGAAGATGTCACATTACCATCACATGGTCTGAAGATGTCACATTACCATCACGTGGTCTGAAGATGTCACGTTACCATCACGTGGTCTGAAGATGTCACGTTACCATCACATGGTCTGAAGATGTCACGTTACCATCACATGGTCTGAAGATGTCACGTTACCATCACGTGGTCTGAAGATGTCACGTTACCATCACGTGGTCTGAAGATGTCACGTTACCATCACGTGGTCTGAAGATGTCACGTTACCATCACGTGGTCTGAAGATGTCACGTTACCATCACATGGTCTGAAGATGTCACGTTACCATCACATGGTCTGAAGATGTCACGTTACCATCACGTGGTCTGAAGATGTCACGTTACCATCACGTGGTCTGAAGATGTCACGTTACCATCACGTGGTCTGAAGATGTCACGTTACCATCACATGGTCTGAAGATGTCACTTTCATCCGTCACGTTACCATCACGTGGTCTGAAGATGTCACGTTACCATCACATGGTCTGAAGATGTCACGTTACCATCACATGGTCTGAAGATGTCACATTACCATCACGTGGTCTGAAGATGTCACTTGTGTTTTTGTGCTCGGGTGCATTTTCTGTCCCGATAACAACCGTCTGCCAGAAAGCGTCTGTTCTGTACAGTCGATCTGCACCGCGGAGCAGAAGTCTGATTTGCTCTACATCTGAGGCCAAACCACATCTGGATTGTTTGGTCCGGTTTGCAGAATCTGGCAACAAAAAAAGAAGATGGGAAAATACTGGAGATAATGAATCTGACAAACTGCTGCTTTCGCAGAGAGAGAGAGAGAGAGAGAGAGAGAAAGAGAGAGAGAAAGAGAGACGCTGGTCTGGATTGTTAAAGATATACACACTGACACTGATTTCTTTACCGGTAATATTATTCCCGTGTTTTAACATCCGTCCTCCCCGAAGTGGTCTTCTTAAACGTTGTTAGCATCCAGAGGAACACGGTGACCACACAGGCTGTCGTTAAAAGCAGCAGCTCGGTCCTCTCTCGGCGTCACATGTTGTAACACTGAAGAAGACAAAGTTACGTTCCGGTTGATTCGCTCATAAAAGATCGATTATCTGCAGGTCGGATTCTCTGCCTGGTCGACGAGTTTTTTGAGCTGCAGTTGAATCTGACGACAGAAACCCCAAAAATGTGTGAACGAGAAGAACAAAACGGAGAATTTGTCTGAATTAACAAACGGTGAACACGGAGTAACGTGTTCACATAATATTAAATAACTTACTGTCCTCCAAGTCTTACTTTCATCCAGCTGTTTATTCGCGGTCCAGTTGGAAACCCTTGTAGCCCAGCAGTCGGCAAGGGACCGCGATGTGGAAACACTGTTGAAGCAGTGCATTGTGGGATGGGGCTCGACAAACTCCAGGCAGACTGTATTATGTCAAACTTCCCTTCTGAACCTCTGCCATTAAAACCCAGCGCTGCTCATGTGGGGATCCGCGCTGACCCTTTGACCCCCCCAGGGCTGCAGTTAAAGGAACACGGATCCAGGCTGTTTGTGTTTCCCGGTCCAAGGCGGGCTGAGGTCAGAGCAGCAAAGGGAGGTTTACGTTCAAGACAAACACACTCGTAGTACACATGCATGTTCTCTAGACTTGTTGTCATTAAACTAGTTTTATTGTGTAGTAAAGACGCTAACTTCCTTGTTCTGCAGCGGGGGCCTAAAATGCTCCGTTACTCTGGTCAGTAAACTAGGTCACTGTCGTCTCTTCAGGGACGCTACCCGGGTTTATTCCTTGAGTCCAAGTGTTGCCTGTTTAATTAGATCTTCCTGCTTCTTTGGGCTGATGAACTGAAGCCAGTAAAAGGTTTTTGGGGTTTAATTGCGTCCACGCTGAAGATGTAATCAAACTGCATCATTCAGATACAACAATATCAAATCGGGGATCAATCGGTGTGTCTCTCTCTCTCTCTCTCTTGGTCTTTTTGGTCGCGCTCCATTATATGGGAGTGCGCTGCCATGTTTCCATCAGCTCTTTGTGGAATAACAGTCTTCTGGAAACTTCACCCGGCTGCCGTCTAGCCTTGGGCCCCCGTGGAAAACTCTGGAAAGCCGGTAACAGAATGTCCCGGGCTCACTCGGACAGAGCGAACCAGACCAAAACAAAGCTTCTTTGCTTCTGTATTGCAAATGAAAAATAAAAATGGAAGCATACATTTAAATTTGATTCAATCCAGCAGTCTACTTGGGACTCGTAAGAGCTTTTCACTTGCACCACGCATGCGTACACCAGATGAACTGTATAAGAAGTGGATTTAGTCAGCTTGACGTCACCTATTGGTTTGTGGTCTATTATGAAGCCCCCCGTTCAGCACTATGGCGGTCGCCATCTTGTTTAATGAATATTTAATTTGACCAGAAGTGACGCGAGAGGGCGGAGCCAAGGACAACCAACATGTTACAATTACCTTTCAGGAACTAAAAAAACTAAAAAGTTTGAAGATTAAAACTTTTAACAACTCCCGGACTGCAACGTGACCTACACTACAATAGTGTACCTGAACACATCCCGTGTAGACGCAGATGGAGGTTTAAAGCTGCTGCTCGGCTAACGTGCTACATATTGAACTCATGCATTGTGTGTGTGCTCCGTCATTTCAGGGTGGAGGAGAGCCGGGACCTTCTGCTGTTGTTCAGGACTCTCAGGACCTTCTCAAACAGATGTGACGACCGGCGCAGAACCTTCCAGCACTTCCAGGTTAGTGAAGACACACATGCACCGAAAATGGACCTTAAACTGGCGACCGCGTCCACGCACACCTGCTTTCCATTAGCTGTGTGTGAGTGTGTGTGTGTGTGTTGTTAACACTTCTTGGTCCTGTCATCAACGTGTTTAACGCCACTGATCACGTCTTTGTCCCGTGAGATTGCTGCAGTTTATTTTTTCCCATATGTGTCATTTTGGACTTGCCAAATGACACCGCTGCATCATTCGTGGGGGAGAAGATGAGTCGATCCATAATTCGTTGAGACCAGATGGTTCATCATTCAGAGCAGACTGACACAAAATGGGAACCGTAGGTTGGTTTTAATCTTTAACCTCCACGTGGTCCCCTGCTGGGTTTCACCCTCATCCATCAGTGGAGGAGCCTTGTTATTGTGTAGAGGTCAGAAGGTCAACCCAGAGGGACAGGGTTTCTCTCTGTGGTCCAGAAGGTACTGGCATCATGTTTCATATTTCAAAAGCTTAATGTCAGCCATAGGTGTGGATGGCAAATATCAGGGTGGGACTTATGTGGAAAGGTAGCAGCAAAATGTCAAATCGTAAATCAAGCTGCTGAAGCAATAAGGAACCTTCTCTCCTGTTTACTTGGAGAATGTAAAGTTCTGCCAAGTTGGCTGTGCTGAACGAGGACTAACCCACTTTTTCCATATTGGCCCGTGTGCTCCAAACTCTTATTTTGCTTGCGTGTTATTATGGAAAAAAATGTAACTCCCGTTGTAACTGTTCGACTGCAATGCGGGGCAGTGCCTCGTGTGTGCTGATTTCTACGCTTTAATGACACACAAACATAAATATGTATTTGGAAGAATAAACAAAACATATAAAACACAAGGAAGGTCACATGCAATCCAGGAACCTCGACATGTGTTGTTGCTGGTAGACCACAACATGAACCAGTCAGTCAACGCAGGACTGCAGATGATGATTGGCTCCGTTCCAGTTACAAACCACAGACATTTACAAGCATGTGGCCAATCACTGAATGGCATTTCTCCATTGTGGGCATATTAGCGTTCACTGTGTCTGCACACATGTGCAGACTCTCTAGTCAGCAACAGGGTTTACTGGTGTCACGGTTTAAGATGGCGAAACCAGTCGGTCGTTTCAAACGCAACTGACCAATGTGAGCTCTTAAGTATATATTTTTTTAAGGTTTATATCTATAGGTGACAGTTTTTAAATATTCAATATCTTTCCATAGTTAACATAAATACATGTTTTTTTTATAAGGATCCCTTAAATGTGATGTTCCATGTTCTCTCGGGGACAAACGTGTATAATTCTAGTTTTTGTATTTTGGGCTAAACATTAAGAACAATATTTATTACATGAGAAGCAGGCTGCAGCAATAATATTTTAAAAATATTTTTTAAAGTTGAACTTTATTAACACATCTTAAAACATAGCCATGTCACACACACCTCTTCCTGTACACCACTATTCACATCAGTAATAATTTATAAGTAATCTTTATTACTGGAAGGGAAGAGTTAGGGACACAAGCGAGACATTTTAAAAGCATATACAAAAGGAGTAACTTTCACATTACTATAGTTCATAGATACGTTGTTTCCCAGTTCACTTCAACCCGGAGTCTATAAATTAAAAAACAAAGTGAAGCTAAGTCAAAAAATGCTAAAGAAAGCCCGCAGATGAACACGTCTACATGGCCATTGACCTTTTTATAGAGAGGCATTTTAATGGAGTAATTAAAAGTGAAATAATTTCACACAATAGCCAAACAAAACCCAGAGGGTTGTTCTTAATTTCTAGTCGTTTTCTGAGAGAAAAGTATATACAGGCTGTCTTTGTATGCCAGGACATCTAGTGTGTGTGTGTCAGCTGGGATCTACAGTCTGACAAGCACATCTCAAAGCAACATGTGATGTATGAGTTAACAATGCTCACAGACAATCATGTGACACGGTGATTTTGGAGAAGATTAGACTTAAAATGATCATGCAGGTGTCAAGTATTTGTTTTGTATGATTGAAATGACACAAATCTTCTATCTTACTGTCTCCAAGAAAATATCAACTCAAATATTAACTGCAAAAATACTTGGAAATTCAAATATTGGAATGTGGTTTACCCAAAAAAACATCTGAAATGGTCACATTTCAACATTTGGCAGTAAGTCAGGTGAAAGTCAGTGTTTTCTAACAGCGTTACAACATTAATACACACGATCAGAAACTGCACTTCAGTCACATATTCACTCACAGACGTCCAAATGAAACTCCACAATGTATTATTCTAAAACATTGTTTAATTCAAAGTAAAACCTTGAAATGAGAGGTTTTACTTTAGTATAAGATAATTGTTTTGGACACAAAGAAGGTTTTAGTAATGTCTTGAATTTTAATAAAAAAACAATCTTTAGTGTTACAAAGTGTGTGTGTGGGTGTGTGTTTCATGTAGGTAGTACAGCCTCAGGTCAAACTGAAACAATGTACTGGACTCTCGTTGTAGAGGTGTTGACCCTTCCTACTCATTTAAGGTCACGTCAGTTCCACATCGCCAGTCAAAAGGACGTTCAGACTTCACCTGTGGTGTTTTCTGAACAGGTGGTCAGATCCATTTTCAAGGCTTCATTATGCTTCAAACGAAAAGATCTTGTAACATTTATTATCAGCATTTTTTTAAATGGTTGGAACTTCTCACCAATCGATAGAACTGAAAAAGACCAGAGTAGAGAAACTCCCTCAATTCTACGCCGTCGGTCCAGTGAATGGTTTCATTTTGACCTGACACTGTCAAGAACGGTTTGTAGGTTTGCTGAAGTAAAAACATTGACACTTTTATCCCCCCCCCCCATGGGATCAGGACCCCAAAATCCAGAACGTCAAGGTATCCCCCTCGCACTTTGTTGTGGGAAAGCTGCTCTGTTGGCAACAAAGGGGCCACAGTAAAGTTTCTGCCTCCTCAGCGATACCGTCCCACAGGCAGTACCTTCATACAGGTGAAGCTGTCGGGGTACTTGGACAGCACCACGGGGTTGCCGTCCAAACGGACCTCACCGAGGCTAGGTCGTAGGTAGTAGGTGTCATTGGACCTGCAGAAGGTGTCTATATTGACCTCAGTGATGTTGTTGTTCTGGAAGAAATAGAAACAACGTCAAGAGTGACTCTTAGCTGGTAGAGTCAAAGGTCCTGGTGTAATATTGACTAATCTCACTCTATGTTCTTGCAAAAAAACATTTAGCAAGATTCAAACCTGTAGATGTAAGACCCGAACACTGTCTGGGATGTGTGGAACCGCCTCCATCTGGTTGTCAGCCAGGTACAAGTTGACCAGCATGGTCATTTTCTGTTGGGGAAACAAATTCAAACCATGAGAAACCCTGTAGATTCAGTTGATTTGTTATTAGTTGTCTTAGTGCGAAGTAAAGAAGAAGGAAAAAAAGCATATAAACCAGATATACTTCAGGAATAGCAAAGTTGTGAGTTACGGGGATCTGTTAGCCTTTTGGGAAATCTGCTTTATAGTTTTCTTTTTGTAATTGAAAGGAAAGATTGATAATCAAGTTATGAGTAGCATCTATTTCTTGTTGAACACCAGCCAGGTGAGGTGAGTGTGTACAGCTTCCTGAAGTCTTGTCCCCACACTGAGGTTGTCAGGTATGGTACAATTGAGGTTGTCAGGCATTGTACCATTGAGGTTGTCAGGTATGGTACCATTGAGGTTATCAGGTATGGTACAATTGAGGTTGTCAGGCATTGTACCATTGTGGTTGTCAGGTATGGTACAATTGAGGTTGTCAGGCATTGTACCATTGAGGTTGTCAGGTATGGTACCATTGAGGTTATCAGGTATGGTACAATTGAGGTTGTCAGGCATTGTACCATTGAAGTTATCAGGTATGGTACCATTGTGGTTGTCAGGTATGGTACCATTGAGGTTGTCAGGCATTGTACCATTGAGGTTGTCAGGCATTGTACCATTGTGGTTGTCAGGTATGGTACCATTGTGGTTGTCAGGTATGGTACCATTGTGGTTGTCAGGTATGGTACCATTGAGGCTGTCAGGCATGGTACCATTGAGGTTGTCAGGTATGGTAACCATTGAGGTTGTCAGGTATGGTACCATTGAGGTTGTCAGGTATAGTACCATTGTGGCTCTGCAGAGACCAAAACCCAAACCTGCGCTCACCGACAGTATCTCGAAACACGATAGCTGGAGCTGCTGCACAGATGTACTGCTTGGATGGATTTACTGTCAACTCCTCATGTCACTCTTGGGACAAAGTATGAGCGTATTTCCAAAAATGTTGACCTATCTAATAAGGGCTGACCCCCTCTGGGTCGATTCGTCGACTAACGGGTCGTTTTGGTCGAAGACTATTTCGATTTTAAAACCTTTTTTGGACTAATTTCCAAGAACACATCTCTGGTAAACTGAATACTTAAAGTGGTGCTTTAGTGTCATAATTTCTGTAGAATCTCAATTTTAAAAATCGGTTCGGCGAAGAAATTCACACGACGCAGCACTGGATTTGGACAGCCTATACATCAGTAATCTTTTATAATATTCCTAATTGAAAACGTGGAGAGAGGTGACGGTGTTTACCTTGAAGGTGTTCGCTTTGACGCCCTTGGTTTTGAGGAGGTTAAAGTTGGCGTTGAAAGATTTGAGTTTGGCAGGAAGCATGGGAAGCTTGACCAGTTGGTTCTCAGCCAGAGACAACTCCTCCAGCAGGATGAGCTTAGAGAACGACCCGTCTTCGATCTCTGAGATCATGTTCCCTGTCAGGTCAATCCTCTTGAGGGTCACTGTTGAATGTCAAACACATGTTAATGCATGTTATCCGTCTCACTTTCTTTTGTTGTTGTACCGTCAAATCAATAAGGGATGCCGACAGTTAACTCTTAATTGGTTAACCAATATTTTTGACCGGTTACGCATTTCAGTTGCATTTCAGTTGCATTTCAGTTGCATTTCAGTTGCATTTCAAAAACTGTGGCCGCCAATCGTTGTGGAAACTAACCGGCTGACGAGCTTTAGAGCTGCTGGTTGCAGATACAGTCAGTAATCACTGCACTTGTAGGTTTGAGCATCCTTTGAGTGACTGTCTGTTTATTCCCCGTTCAACAAAGGTGGTCCAGACATCCGTCCAAATCTTCCCCCCAGTATTATTGTCCGGCAAAAAGATGTCTTACATTGTAGTTGTTTAAAAATAAAGATATATAACCAGCTAAATTGTTCGACCAAGACCCCATTGACAAAAACACTGGATCCTACGTTATTAAGCAGTTTCCAGGCTCACCGATATCAGCGAAATCTTTGGTGCGGATCTTTTTGATCTTGTTGAAACGGGCGTACAGGTACGCCGTCTCTTTAGGCAAGGTGGGGACGCTGGTCATCTCTGGACTGACCTCCTCACAGTACACTGAACCAGTCAGACACACACACAGCAGGCAGGTGGGCAGATCTGCAACACAAAGGCACAACACAAACATCAAGCCTTCTTACATCTGGAATCTCCTCAAGTCTCCTTTCAGACGCTCTGATCTATTACTCCTCGCTGTTCCAAGATCCCAGTCCAATGTATTTGACTTGACTTGATGATTCTCTTACATAAGCACGTTTTTTATAAGTTATGATTCGACCCCCTTACTCTAACTTATTCTGGTTCCTTTCAGAACCTAAAGTATCGAGTATCAAGGCAGTGTAGAAGTTCCCAAGTCCTACAGATGTGGTCTTTTAAGACAGATATATATATATATATATCAAGCTATTGTATTTTCTGTTTTCCAACATGTGCTTCTGGGTTAAAACCAAACGCAACCCTGTTTAACTTGAGAAATCTGCAGTTTTACTTTGAGTGTCTTTGCCAGACCTTCAAACCATTAACAGGCAGACTCAAAGCATCTCAAACAAAGTTGGCCAGCAGTTTTAAACTTCCCCAATAAATTAAATTAGATGTTCTTGTATGTAAACAAGGGTTTCTCTCACCGATGGCGTCTCCTTCCTGGTCGATTGGGCTGTCATCAGGTTCATCAGCAAGAGGCAGCGCCCTCTGCAAGAGAAAACACGTCCGATTCATACCAGCTCAACATTGACACGGCCTGGGTTAAGAGGTCAGGTTTCAAAATGACTCAAAACTCAAATATCTGTACTGTATTGTGCTTCAGCATGGTGTGTCTTTGTTTATATATATATATATCCATCCATCCATCCATTTTCAATACCACTTATCCTCATTAGGGTCGCGGGGGCGCTGGAGCCTATCCCAGCTGACATATATATATATATATATATATATATATATATATATATATATATATATATATTTATCTGTTATTACGTTGGTAGTGTCACAACGGTGCAACATGCATTCATGAATCTTGAAAGGTGTGTAGTGTTTGAGGTGGGTGTGGTCTGAGTAAAGGTGCTGGAAGTGTGTGTGGGGGGGGGTGTAAGAATTTGTAAATGGGCCATTGGCCCAATTTGACGTTGTGGCTGGTGTGATTCTATCGCAAGATGGTCTCCATTAAGTCTTGTTAAGAATGAATTGTAAACAGTGAAGGTGATAATTGAGCGTCTTAAACACCACTGTGTTAATAAAAACATAGTGTCTGTGTTAGTGGTGTAGTGTTGTAGTTTTTAATGAGTTTAACGGTTTATCAACACCAAAACACTGCCTAGCAGTTTGAGCCACCATGGATCTCCTGATTATCAGATTTGCACCGTTCATGTGTCAAAGTCATCTACCAGGAATGTGTGCTTGGATGTATTTGATTGGCCAATGCAGAACATTGTTGTTGATGACATTTCCATTTGCTTTGGCCAGAGCCTCCGTCTCCCCTGTTGTGTCAACACAGTGGTCTGATCGACCAATGAAGAGGCTGCGATGCATTCAGGGCCCTCGTTATCAACAGCACTCACTGGAAGCCACGGCTGAATGGGCTGGCAGAGCTTTATATTCCACAGCTGACCACCACTGTTACTGGTGCAGACATTGTTTATTTTGATTTTGTCTTGATGACTTACTGATTTTAATTGACACTGTTCTTCCTGCTTGCCATCTCTTGTGGTAGCCAGTAGCCATACCTGGTCATTAGGTCTTTTTTCAAGTTTGTTTCAAGGTTTTGTCCATTATTAGCCCCTTTTAGAGCGTCTTGGGGTGTGAGAGCCTTCAATGACCTCCATCAGCCTGAGGGGTTTTGGATGTGTGGACAGTTCCCAATCTTTTGGCTGTGGTAACTTTATCAGCAAGAAGCTACTCAGCCCTGAAGCTCATGACTCTTATGTGCTTATCTGTGGAGCCAGAGATTGAGCATCTGATCTGCCGCCTGTAAACTAAGTGCTGATGAAGGTTCCTGAAAGAATCCGGCATCACCAGGGGTCTAATGGTCGGTCAGTTTATCCTCCATCATCAAGGCCTGGGTTCAGTCCCCTCTGGAGGCTTTAATCAATCCAAGTATGGTTCCATCCCCAACACTGAGTCTTAGCTTGAATGGAGCTGGTGGTTAAAGGGTATGAGGTCTATCTCTGAAAGGTCTGGCCCCGACAGTCCTGTATGAAATCCAGCTGGTCCCAGATTAAATTGTACTCATTAAAACTGAGTATAATTCTCATAGTCACATTCACTCGCACTTTTTTTCTTTCCCTCCCATGCTCAGGATTATTTGTGTGTGTTTTTGTGTGTTTCCAGAAGGATAAAGCAGACCAGACTTTGGTTTTGGTTTGTCCCAAATATTTCTTGAAGAGGTTTGTGTGGTTACTTGACGGCTAGTGTGGTTTCTTCAGGGTTCGGTCTGTCTGGTGGAAGGACAAGTCAGACACAGCAAGGTGTGTGGTGTGTGGTGTGTGGTGTGGTGTGTGTGTGTGTGTGTGTGTTGAAACTGAGCTGAATGAATTATCTGTTAGAGGACGGGGAAGTGAAGTACTGACAGTTTCTGTCAGTAGCAAGTAAGAGAAGACAAAACCGACTAAACCATGAGATCTATTACTAGCATTGAGAATAATGTGCCTGGGCCGTTGATTTTAAATATTGCCAGCCATTAAGCATGACCTAATTTCCAGGTCAGTAAAGTCACATTTTATGTGTATATATATTTATTTTCATCTGTCTGAATAATTATCATTATCTCATCTTACTGTCAGCAGCATTGCTCTTATTAGAGAACATTAGTCCGGTCTGCCAAAAATCTTCATAAGTGTCAAAGACAACATATTTGAACGAGAAGCATGCCACAAATAATAAAGTTCTTACCCGAGCCCTCCTTGATTTCAAATGGTCAATGAAGTATCCGTTCAGCTCCCCACCAGGTAGAGATCCCGGTATCAGCTGTGAGTCCTGGTCAAACCTCCTGGCCGAGGCTGCCACCAGCCAGGGCACCAGCACGCAGGTGAACACGAGGACCTTCATGCTGTCCGAAGCAGTGACACCTCAGCTCGTCTCAAAGCCTGAGTTTTGGGTCAGCGGCTGCTCTTTGCTACAAGCCCCTGTTGGGATGTGTCAAATGACTTTATTTAAAGGCTGAACCAGTAGCTTCCAGCAGACTCTTTCTTCAAGCAGAGTTTATAGAGCCCAGCACTTAACCCTTCCCTGACCACCCACCATCCATCTGCAGAGAGGGAGGATTTACAGAAAGAGGCAGGCACATGTGGAAAAAGACGGAGTCAAAGAAAGAATAAAGTGTCCGTTTTTTTTTCTTCTTTCTGTTAAACGTCCCCTTAAGTATGTACAGGGGGAAAAACTGCCGAGACAGCAGAAAGTTGACAACCACAGTGTGAGTGTGTTTTGTCAGGAGGAATGTCTGTGGGCTCTGCCCGGCCACTCAGTAATGACTCGTAATAACCAACCTATCCTTCATTAGGCTGGATTAGTGTTTCTTTTTTCTCTCCACTGGCTCTGTTTTTCTCTCGGCCGTCGGTCAGACGGACACAATTAGACAGACACTGATTATAGGTTAGATTACTTTGGACCGAACAATAGTCGAATCTGGACGACGGCTCCTCAGAGCTGTTTCAGGTTAAGGTTGACGTTACTGTCCTCAACCAATAACGCTTGTTTGGGGAAAGCAATACTAGAGAGCTGCAGAAAGGAGTCCTAACTCGTGAATGAGTTATAGCTATTTTGTACTCCCGGCTTCCTCGGCTCAAGTCAGTGGTTTTTTAAAAAATGTTTTTTGGTTAGATGGAATAAGTTATGTGGTTAACACAAGCTTAGGAGATTTACATAGTAAATACCCTCTCTTGTGAATTCTGAAACTTGTATCTGCCTTTTTTTAAAAAGGCGGTTGCTGACCAATCCGCCTTCACAGCCTCGTTGTGAATACTCGCGCTCGTACGGCTGCGGTCTGGCTTGTTTTTAGGCTAATGTTTTGCTTTTTTTTAACATTACATTACATCACATGTCATTTAGCTGACGCTTTTATCCAAAGCGACTTACAATAAGTGCATTAAACCATGAGTTCAAAACTCAGAACAACAAGAATCAAGCAAGTACAATTTCCTCAATAAAGTTAAACTACAAAGTGCTATCAGTAAGAGACATTTAAGTGCTACCAAAGTGCTACTACGGCGCTACCTTCCCTATTCAAGGTATACTTTTTGCCGACTTTAAAATTATAAAAGCGGTGTTCATTTGTGGAGATTATCTTGCTGAACCACACAGGTAAACGTCATAAACGTGTGTTTGCCACAGAGCTTACTTACTGCAATAAACCCCAATAGGAACATCCCGTTGGCTTTTTGAGGAGGAAACCAGTGCAACGCTAACTTCATCAAAACACCAACTGAGGGAATATATTGAGCATGAATGGTGTTTATCCCTCGAGTAGTTTGTCAGACTCTATGACGAGGAACGTCGAAGCTCTTATGGACTTGCCGGGGTCCGGACGTTAGAATCCCACACGTTACCGACTTTCTGTGGACTGGTTAGTCTGGCATTGTGACAGACTAAGGTTGTCTTCATCCACCTCGCAGTTTTCCATTGATTGGCTGTCGAAGCATTCGGGATTGTTGGACCAACACATGGACATGGGTTGGTTCACTGGACATGTGACTTAAGTTTTAAATAAACCAACTGAAGACTGGAGCCAGAACGGCCTAGAAGCAGCTTTTAGTGTCCTCACCGCTTCCTTTTCTGATGTTGATGCGTCTTGAATGAGAACCTTTAAAAATGCTGCTGATGTTTTAATATTTCAGACCTTATTTTCTGCTTTCTGAGAATATAACATTCCTTTTGGTTTGAAAAAATTAAAAGGACGCAACCACATGGCGTGTCCAATAGGATGGGTAATGGATCAAAGAAATATCTCACAGGATCTAAACCAGCAGACCAGCACGCCAAGTAGCTCTCGTTGGGATAACTTCCCAGGTAGAGCCACAGTGTTTGTCCATTCTGCCTATTGATTCATTAATTATTGGATTGGGTGATTAGCTGTGAAATAGTGGCGTAGTGACGGGCAGAATTTATCTTCGTAAACAAGTGTTCAGAAATATATAATTCTACCTTCTCAGGCTCATCATGCTTAAGGAATTCTCATTGAAAATGTGATTTTTGTATATGGAAATATTAAACCGTAGTTGCCATGCCTTGTGCACAAGACGTCTGTGTTGATATTTCTGCATCGCTTTTAGCCACATTTAGGTCTCCAGGTCTCGTTATTGTTGTAGCAAACATCCGTGTGCAAAAAGTACACCGTGAAGCAAATCCCCTAAAAGATGAAACTAATCTCCATGACACGGCAGCAGAGGAGATGTTGTTTGAATTAAACGTAACATTCGGTGGTAAAGTCCTTGAGGTCTACTGGGTGTATTCTGGCACGAGCGTTTTATATAAACTTCACACAAGTGACCCGACACTAAAACCGTACTATTAACAACACTTCTGCATAAACAGGCTCACGCTTGCGGCGACACGCTACTTGTTTTTCAACATTAGGTTTTAACAAAGAAGCATTTGTTCCTAGAGACGTGGATTATACTGTTTAATATCGGTCACTGTTGTTTATGCATTTACTCTAGTTGACTGCAGAAGCATGCAAGGGGATAACAAGTGATCTTCACAAGGTGAGTAATTGATGTACGCATGTTCCTTTTAAGATGACGGGAAAAGGTGAGCAGGTTCTCCGTGGTCTTGAGTGAACTGTAACCAGATCAACGTTCTCTGGAAGATATTTTGAGAACATTTTGGACAAGCGTTCATCTCTTTAATAAACGCATCTCTATAGTTTAATTTGTATCAGACCTCTACGCCTTGTGCTTCATGAGAGTTATGGAGTGCAGTGGAGGCAATAACAATAAATAACAGCTGATATGATCAACACGTGAACAAAGATATGCCAGAAATTAATCAGAATCAGAATTACTGGATAATGGAAAAAAGAAAAAATGCTATGGGAAATGTTTCCAAAGCAGAAAAGGCCAATAGGAGTAATAAAAAATGGAGAGACTGTACACTCGGTCTATTCAACAGCTGTTGAGGCGCAGCACTTCTTGGGTTGGTTTCAACCTTCAGAGAGATGGCGGGTCTAAAGCTCTAAAGAATTGGTTGTTTTTTTATTTTATGACTCTGTAGGTGTTGTCCCTGAGACACGGTGACATGATAAGAGACCATACTTCTCCATAAACAAGCAAAGTGAAAAAGAGTAAAGACCGAAGGTTCAGCCGTTAAATAGAAAACATGTGACTATTTCAGCCTTCAAGAGGAGAGGAAAAAGAAGGGGGCCCAGATATAAACATCCAAGGAACACGAGCCCGGACCGTTACAGGTGTGTTAGCAATTATGAACACCTTTAAACTTTTATGGCTCTGGGAAGAGGGCCAGCAACTGGAGAATGTTTTTACTGTCACTAATTTTCTATACCAGAGTTTTGACTGTCAGGGTGGTTTCACTGGTATTCTACTGCGCAATAAAGCAAGCCGATGAGGAAAGCCGCCGACAACAACAAACAAAAACGCACGTTATTCCTGTCGCGTTGACTCGCTCAATATGTTTGTTTTTTTACAAGCTTGGATTTTGTTTTTGTACCAAAAGACAGCAGAACCTAATGAAAATGGTGCTGTAATTCACTCACGAAAGGCAAAGAAATGGAAGAAAAGTGGTAAATATCTGCAGATTAATACGTGAGGTGATTCTGCGTTGTTTACATTAATGTTAAAAGGCTTGCCGTCTTCCTCTTCACTTCAGACATTTCTTTGAGGGTTGCCAGCGGCAACTGGACCAGCCAAACGGCCAACTGTCTTGCGTGTCCTCCAATACAAACACAACGGGGACCCATTCATAGAGACATTGCTCTAGTTGCACTGATCGTGGTCCATAACTCCAGAGAGGCACCTTTTTTTTAAAGCATCGGTATTTAAAAAAAAAAAAAAAAGAAGGTTCTCTCTCTCTCAAGCTCTTTAATCAGCTAACTGTCACTTCTTTCAACGTGAGACTGTCTAGTGTTATCTTCATTTGTACAGACCGTCGCGTCGTGCCCCTCGCCGATTGGTGACCGACCACAACGGGAAGCAAACGCGTCATCCCCGAGACGTGAACGACGTCGGCGTCAAAGCGAGTTAGTTTGAAGCACCGCGGCTAAGATCTCTCACACAGTCAGTAGTTCCACAGAAGAGCAGCTGCAGCATCTCTTTGCAGTGCAACAAACTCAAACTCGTGTCGTTTTAATAAGAAATAACGAGTCTTGAGTCCACGCTGCCCTTTCGACTCCGTAGCAGCGGCACAACGACGGGAGTTCGTTACCTCGGTCGGCCAGTCGTCTGCAACTCTTCGTCAGACAACTCGCTGTGGCTCTTTCTCGTTCCTTCGCTCTTCACGATATTTTAAAACCGATCCGCTGTCCAAAAAAATTACCAAGTCTTGATTTGTAGATGCACGTTTGACGAAAGGTCACAGTCGGTCTGAAACTCCGATGCTCCTGCTTCACAATAAAAGCCCCCCCCTCATTGCTTTTAATGTGAAATGCCAGCAGCAGGAAATGCTCTAACTTACTAACCAACCCCTCAGACATCCATCATCTTTAACTAGTCATAGTGTAATGTTATACTCCTCCTTTGTTACGTCTGTTTATTTACTTATTCCAGTAGAAAGAAGGACATTAAAGACGCATTACCTCTTGTTGATTGATCAGATGAAGCAGCATATTGTGTTACATAAGTACTGTATCACATAGTGTCTTCTACTTTCTACTCGTACAGCTTAAAGTTCATCTCTGAGGGATTTACTTTTATATATACAACATATAATATCCTCATCCTCTTCGTCCACACAAAGAAATGAAATCATACAAATACTTCTTCATGCTATCGGAGAAGGTTTGAGTCTTTAAATCAGAAAACTCATAAAACCAGTTGATTTGTTCCAGAGTTGTAATTGCTGATGCTGCCTGCTCCAAACCCACGCGTTCCTCTCACGTAACCGCGCTCATCAAACCGCTTTTCCCTGGTTTGTTTCTCCTGACGGCCGCGATAGATGTGGCGGCGAGCCGGGCTTCGGGTTGACGGGCGTAAGTGAGCGGTACTGAAGCCGGGCCAGACAAAACAACATCGCTGAAGTTACTCCACCCACAGGCAGCCATTTGACTGCAGAGCAACTCTGGATGGACCACCTGGCTCGGCATTAAACGACCTGGGTCTGCGTGGGTCTGACAACTGACATGAAGTACTGAGTTACTGTGTTAGTTCTGTCATGAGCGTTACATGTCTTTTAAATGAAATGGTTGAAAGAAAACTACCTTCAGTTCCCTCATTAGCCTCCATGTGAAACTAGACCGAGACGAATCAAACCCATCAACACGCTTTGCACCTGAACGGAGCTTTTTGACCTCTTGTAACTTGTAGTTTGGGCTTTTCTCAACATTTACTGGCTCAGTCTCTGTTCTGGTGAAGCTTATTTTATCAAACGAGCTCTGGTAAAACCACCGTCTCACCAAATGTCTGATAGACAAAGAGAAAGAGAGTTTTCCTCAGGAGTTAGTGGTGACCAAACGGGAGCAAAAAAGGAAAATTAATATTTGACTTCAACCTGTTTTATTAAAATTACATTTATTTAATACTAATTTGCAACAGCAAAACCCCTTTTTTCAAGGAAACTTGATGGCTATCAACACGGGGAAACGGGTGCAAATACATTCTCTGAATGAAGTCATCCGAGCCTAAAAAAACAACCCTTCAAGAGGAACTTTAAAGGAGAAAGTTAACCACAAGGACAGAGATGCACCTGTGCGTTGTGTGCACACGGCACCAAAATACGACACAGGCCAGAAAAGGAAAAGCACACTTCAAGGTCTTTGGTTTATCAGAAGTTTAAACTTAAATGAACTAGTGCTTATAGTAAAAAAAAAAACAACTTGGAAAACGGTTTCAAGTTAAACTCTTTCATATATTAATAGAGCCATTTGAAAATCTGATTTTCAATAATCAAATTGTATTTAACGATATCCCTCGTCCAGATATCGGAACCTGGTTTACGAGGTGATCCCGGACTGAAACGCATGAAATGGACATAATCTGTATGTTCGTAGTGTTTTGCTGGCCCGGTGTGGACAATGTACGATCCCTTTACATCTACAAGCTCTGTCTTTAGTTTTCATAGTGACATTACTCGTTTGGTGTGTTACACTGCAGGTCTACCCCCTTTGTTCACCTCTGTTCCTTCTGCTTTATCTTTTATGTTAAACTCTTTCTTCCAATTCCACTGTAGAAGTGAGTATTTCTCCCGATGCCGAGCGCCGGCTCGTATAACGGCGTTCGGCCTTGGAATTCAGTCCCAGAGGACCCGAGGACGACCTGATGATTCAAACAGATCAACTGTAGCCTCCGCACGGAGACCACTACTTTTTGTTTTTTTTAAGAAAACAACAGGTTAATGTTGTTTTTTCAGAGCGCAGCTGCTAAAGATGAGGCTGTGTTGTTTTTCTGGTCATCTTAATGAATTATGACTCTGGTTTAGCAGATGTAACTTGAGGCCCATTCCTATCTAAAATATAAATACCAGGGGAATTGTAACTCTATGTGCAGGTCTTGTCCTCCGATCAGATTAAAGTGGCTCATTGCTCGCTGTGTGGTGCATCACCGTGACGCTGGATTGGAGACTATTGTCGAGCTGCTGCTGGAAACAGGATGGTTCCTGTTGTCAGGGCCAGATGCAGAGCAGATGTTGGGGATGCATGAAGAGGAAGGCCGGGCTTTAAAAGTTTGCTGTTGCACAAACGACCCCGTCGTGCTCCACAAGTTGTTCTCTGCAAGACAGCTGATGGATCGCTGAGAGGTTTTAACTAGTGTAGGTACAGGATGCGACTGTGCCGAGTCGACGGTGTGCTCTTTCCTGTTTTATTGGGCCGTACGCTCCGTTCAAGACATTCATTTGCCTTCAGGAGTAATTTGCTCCTTTTTAAGGGAGTCCTCAGAGTCTCGGGGTAGGCGTCCAGTTTGGTTCACCTCTGGTTAGTTCATGGTTTCTACTTCTCAGAATCCATCAAGAGCCATTGACTTCGGCTTCAGAGGATCTTTGGTTCCCGTTCTGGACGTCTCGGGGTCTGTCGTTTGTGTGTAGCCGCTGACTGTTTATGATTAAGAGCCCTCCTTGGTCCACTGAGCCTGGGAGCTCTTATCCCAGCATGAGGTTTACTGTCAGCTCGAGTCCAACAAAACGGGAGGTTTCACCAGAGGTTAGTGGGACGGGTGGCCAAGTCTTTGTGGTTATTGTTGTTGTTGTTGTTGGTTCGTAGATCTGAAGAACTTTGTTCATATACTGAATTCCAACTTTAACTAAAATTGGGAAAATGCCATTAGAATATAGGAGTCCAGAGTACCTGCAGGGTCGGGATAAACCCTCACTGGTCCTCTTTCGAACTTCCTGTAAACGCTGTTTATCCACCTCCTCTAAAAGGTGTTTAAGCAGATCCCCTGGGGTGTTCCTGTGTTTTTGTTCGGTTAACAAGCTCTCACACTTGTAAGTTGTAGGAGTCCTTTTTCAGGATCGTTCACCTCCAAACACCCGGCTGAGCAGACGGCTAGGTGGGTAATAAGAACGGTTATAATCAAACCAAAGGCAATGTCATTTACATATATACATGATTATGTCTGACATATGAGAAGGTATAATAAAACAAAGTGAAAGTCTACCAGCTCTTGCATGGAGCTCCTTCTCTAATCTGTATTGTTTCATGTTGGACCAAAAGGTACCTCATATTTATCAAACGCCTCACAGTTAGTAACGCAAACATATTTGGTGCTATTCTTAGGAAAACTCTTTCTCAACGAGTGAAATGATTGATATCTCTTCTGATATCAAAGAGAACTCCGTAGCGACTGGCACTGATTTATTTGACAGGAGATGCATTCGCAAGCTAGAGAACAGATTATTTTTTTTTTTTACAATCTTAAAAATGTATCAAATAAAACTCGTGCTTTTGTTCCTTTCCGATCAAATCTTTTATTGCGTGCGTCTCGGTGCCGAGTTGTGTCGGCGGCGCCGGTGCCTTGATGGCGTCTGTTGTTGGTACTGGACCCTGAGACCGGCTCTGAATAGACCGTCAACTGAGACATGACAGTTTGGACTAAAACCAGTATGGGACATGTGGAGATTATTACTGGCTGACTGGGTTCCAGTGTGCGGTGGTTTTGGACAGTTCTCTGTTCTCTGATGACTCCTGGATTTGTTATCCCAGCATTCCCGGCCTTTCCCTTCTCCCAGACCGTTTAGCGTTGGCTCAAAAGGGGATTCATGCTGAATTTATCTGCTGAAATTCTAAATATCAGTCGTCATAGTTATTGATCGATTTGATCATGAATCTTTTATGTTTCGTACCCCAATATACAGAGCGTATATTTAGCCTGTGCCATTTGTCTTCAGTCTGTTACTATGGATACGCGTCGTCTCGTCTCCGCAGCTCGTTAGCATGGTCCGTGCTCCTCATTACAGCTAATGAGAACAAGTGCAGTTTGATGAGCTCATTGAAGGCCTGAGTGAGTGGACCGAACCCCAATGGGGCGTCTGGATTGGGGCTCCCAGTCTGTGGTTGTTTTGGTAAATTGTTCACTAATGACTACTGACTGTCATCCAGACGGTCTGTTTGATTATGACTTTTGTCCCAATTATTTGACAAAAATTGTTATAATTGCGAACATCATTGCCCTCGTGCAAACAAGAAAAATATCAAGAATAATCCACGGAGTTAAAAATGTGCAACTAATACACGGAGACCGCTTTCACAATGTTTGATCCTCTAAACTCCTCAAGAATCCTTAAAGTCTGAGACTGTTCTTGATAGACATTACTGATAAAATAATAATAACATGTCAGCCTCATGTCTGATTCCATGTTATTGTTTTCAGTATATTTGGTAAGTCATCTCCTCCACAGTCTTTGAAATGCGTTCTGGCCTTTCTATGACATTTCAGACGGCTGTAAAACATTTTAAATGAGCATTTTATATAACGCCTAATTTCTACTGCGGGGTTTCCCTCGGCTCGGACACCGAGTGCCGTGACGTCGTCTTCTGTCGCGTTTTAAAACTTTATCGTGTGTCCAAATGTTATATTGTAGAATTTACCTTTTTTTTGGGGGGCGAGAAACCTGAATAAATACAGTTGTTTGAAGGAGAAGTTTTACCAACAATATGAATATGATGTTTTTTTGGGATAGGCCTACAAACGACAGGTGCGTTTGGCTTCGATAGGCACGTCATTGGTTCCAGAGAGGTTTCACATAAGAATTTGTAAAAGTGATGCGGCAGGCAGTTGATTCTTTTCATGGTTCAGAAACACTGACTTTGAGATCACTTCCTGTAAGAGGTGAACTCGTTTCTGTCTCCGGTGTCTTTGTTTTGACTGACCGACCCAGACAAAGAAAAGACGTTAAAAAAAAAACTCACAATTGGGAAGTTGAAATAACACAATGTGATGCAATTGGCACAAATAATTTAATTCAATTCTCAAAATAGTTACCGATTTAATCAACTATTGCTTCAGCGCCGCTGTACTTGCAAAATAAAGTAGCCTGAAATCCTAAAGTTTTAATTTAACGTGGCAGACTGGTGTGCAGAGTGCAGCATCGGCCTGTACAAATGGTTCAGTATTTTCTATATTTATTTATTTTCAGTGGATGAATCATACTCGGAACAGTAGCCCACTCTGTCTTCTCCCTGCTTCAGTTACAGTCCATCTATATTATTGTTTGTGGTTAAAGTTGATGCGTTTTTCATGTGTTTGTGGAGGCAGGGGGATTCTGGGAAGTTCCCATGTTAATGTAATTATGTCTGTTTAATAGGACGTTGTGGTCGTGAACATTTCCCTCCCGTGCTAATTGTGATGAGGAGAACACGTCTGTCTGGAAGACTCCATCTGGATAAAATCTCTCTTTTACTGGACCGCTCCTCGAAATCTCTTTCTTTTAAGAATACTATCGTCTGTCTGTCTTTGGGACTTTTAATAATGCTACAGCACACGCTTTGATGTAGTTTCATCCATAAAGTTAACACCAGAACCCTCCAGTGTTATGCAGCACACATCAGATGTTACGCTTAATTTACTTAAGATGGTAATGGAAGTTAGAAGTTGTCTAGACACTGTTATTGTTGTTATTATGTGACCATGTTTGTGTGATACAGCCAACTTCAATCAGTGAATAATTAGGTGAGTTTAAGTGAACAGGGCCGCTGCGATGGAGTTAACGGCAACATTTTAAAGGATTAAAAGTATCAACATACAGCAAACGACTACCGTATTTGTACAGTTGAGGATTTATAAATGAATCGATACAAAATGAGTCGTTATTGTCAAGCCTGCGGTGAAACGTGTGTCGCATCGCGTCATCACGTTCCTCAACGATGCTCCAGATCTGTGGCAATGAATTACTGTCAACTTGCTTAATTAAAAAAGAAAAGAAAAAAAGATTCAGCTGGCTTCAGTGTGAAAAACACAAAGTTTCAAATCAACTTGTGAACAGATATAGTTTTACTTCATTTACCTTTCGTTCTTTCATTTAACTATTTTGATGCTTTTACATCTAGACTCCGTTTTGCTCTCTCTCTCACACACACACACACACACACACACACACACACACACACACGCGCGGCTAAATGAGGCCAATGAAATAAAAAATGTTTAGAGGCAAAGACTGAAAGGCTTGTTTGTTCATGAGAGAGAATCCCAGCAGTGATGCTTTCTGTGGGAAAAGACTGACATGAAAAATGAGCAAACGAGGACGACGAGCCAACTGCTGTCTGGCTCTGGAGTGGAAAAACCTGCCGTGTGTGTGTGTGTGTGTGTGTGCATGCGTGTGTGTGTGTGAGCGCTGACGGACTAAATGGCCAATTTTTTTCCCAACTTTTGAGAGTGTTCTGCTGTGATTCTGGCGTCCTGCAGAGTGTGATTTTTGCCTTGAAAGCGTCTGCAGCAGAGTGAGGAGACGTCGTACCTCATTGGCTGTTTGGGGTTGTTTGCAACGACCCGGCAGGATCTGCTGTGCACTGAAGAACCGCGATGGTGTGCCGGTTGAGATCCTGTTGAGCTGATGATCTGTGCAACATGATGGCAGCCTTTCTCACGGTATCTCGACACGGAGGGTTTGCTCTTGGTCATCGTTGTGAAACGGTTAGTTTAGGTAAGAAAACTACTTGGTCAGGGTTAAAATAAGTGTAACTTAAAATACGGACATACCGTCACTGATGATACGTAACGTAAACATATCTCAGCTTATACCCAGGTGGACACCTCTGGGTCTGAAAGTGGAAGAGCCTTACACTTGCATTCTTCCTAATGGCCACCAGGGGGCAACTCCTCCTGATTGCGAAAATAAATCTGATTGTATAGAAATGTCCGTGAGAAAATGACTCTACTTCTCACTTGATGTATCACCTCGATAAACACTGTTCTTTCTGCCAGAAATAAACAATGTTTACTGAGGGAATGAATCAAGAGAGAAGTCATTTTCACTTCTTGAGTCGCCCCCTGATGGAATACAAGTTTAGGTCGGCAGGTTGCCCGTCTTCACAGCACGGAGCCGAACGACTTTGTTCTGATGGTACGGGAGTTCAAAATCGCTTTGATATTAAATCGCTATGATAAAAAACTATTGTTGACATCTGACGGTCAATCCCTGCCTGTGAATTCTCCTTTCACAACGCTGCAGAACTCATCTGAAGCTTTGTGATGTCGGGGAGAGACGAGTCAGAGAGCTAACTGACCTTTCAACGTGTCTTTTTAAAAAAAAAAATTTAAAAGGCTTTGAAAAGAAAATGCTCACATACGTCTTCCTGGAAAGTTCATGAGAATTAGAGGCAGATTGATATTTCAGTAGCCTTGGAATCATTAGTGAGTTGTGAAGTGATCGATGGGCTGTTTCGAGCCTCCAATCAGAAGAGCGGCTGAGAGCGAGGCCCTCTTCTGCCTAATGACTCCACCATTGCCCACTTTGTCCTCGGTTTATACTGAGGGAACCCGAGCTCCCCTTTTTGCCTCCTCTGCTTCTCGCGTTGGCCCCTCACCAGCTCCTTCCAGGCTCACGGCCTAATCAAGGTCGTTCACGGCATCCGCCGAAGACAAACGCGGCAAAGTTTTACATTTGAAATGGAAAACCGTGAAATCACGACGTGTCCGTGATGGAAAATATTCCTGACACTCTGGGCATCAGATGCCTAATTATCCTCAAACTGTAGTTCAGCTAGATTTAGTCTCCAAGCCCGGTTTGAGAAGTCCACCCCTTTCGGCCGTCAAGTCTATTCATTGTGACGAGTCAGATTGGATTATGAACCCCGCTAACTGACACTAATCTACGATTCTGTAAAGTACCGTTAACATTTTTTTTTTAAATTCAACAGTTATTTTTCTCCCGAAATATCTGTAATGCATTGGAACTGTAAAAGTTATATAAAATGTCAAGTTATTGTAGTCATGGTGTTCATGTGTTTGATAGGTAAGAGAGGCTGAAGGAAGAGGAAAGGAAAGCTGGGAAAAGTTATTTTAATGTGTCGGTTTTGGGATTTAAAATATTTGAACTGCAACTACTGACAGATGATTTATCTTCCTAAGTGGACACGTTCCTAAGAAGGCACGATAAATCCTGCACACATCACAGACCCCCCAATAAAAAGAAAAGGGAAAAAAGTATCCAGCAGCTTTTCACCTGAAATAACTCGCCGAGGCCTGATGAAGACGAGCCGACTAAAACAGGAAAAGGAGGGTAAAAACCGGCTGATACATTAGTGGTCTGTGCGGGAGTGTTGCATCATCGCAACAGGACAGAATTAGGTCAATAAATATAGCTGCAGATGACAGAAGTATCCCAAGTATGATTAATATCTTGTACCCGTCAATTAGTGGTTTCACAGAAAACGAGTTGATCGCAACCCGAGTAAAAAACATCGTATTGGAACAGTTGATGGTGCTAATCCAGCCAGTCAGTGCGACCTTTAACCTGCAGTGAAGCGTCTTTCTTCACACCTCTGTCTCATTTTGTAAAAACAACTACAACTGACCTATTAATAATAACGTACAATGTCATCTAATGGGCCATCGCCTGCTGAGTTGTATGAGAAAATATCCCGAAGCATCTCATCTCCATTTTAAATACCGTCGCAGCTGGATTTCCCCCAAAGACTGATATCAGATTTCAATATTAGCACAGCCACTCTTTTTTATTTTTGGGAAACCCTGTTTGACTTGGTCACGTGACAAGTTTCTGCCTAACTGACTGACTGCAGAGTGTCAACGCTTCATTTAGTGAGTGGTCTTTAGAAAGGCGCCGTGTCAAGCTGCTGTGACCCTTTTGTGTTCATACGTTGAAGGAGGAGGCATAATTAACGCGTAGAGCATCCGCTTATTGTTGATGGGCTTATTTTTCTGACTAACTTCTCGTTGAAAGGATAAAAAGCTGGAAAAGTCGAGGAGAGAGTTGGGAGATGACAAGAATAAAGTAGAAGATAGAGGGGAGTAAAAGCAGAGGGTGAAAAGAGGTAAAAGCCCTGAAGTGGGACCTGTGTGTGTGTGTGTTGGGCTGTGAGACGTGGCAGAATGAGGCCTGGCCAACCGGCAGATCTGTTCCATATGTTTCCTGGAGAAAGAGAGAGACAGGCAGCTCTCCAGCACAACAAGTCTTCGTTTTAGAAAAGACAAAAACCGTGGAGAAGTAAACCCTCCTGCAGCTCGGCGGAGTTGTTGTTGTTGTTGTTGTCGTGTTGTGTCGTGCCGCTCGGTCTCGTTTTCTGTGGACGTGGATATCAGTTTCAGGTAAAGATGTATCTGAGGAAGGCAGGTGTTGGGTTTCTATAAGTCAGCAGGGAGCTGGCTGCTGTTTGACAGGGGGCCTCCCAGACAGTCTGAGGGCAAAGAAAACACACGTTTCACATCGGGTTCATCGCATACATCACTCACGTATTTTTTTATAAAAGTTTGAATTGGTTTTGACACCTCACAAAATATATGATGACTATATAATATATAAAGACCCAACGTAATGGCCGACTACGTCACATTAGAGCCATAAAAGCAAGTCTGATTTTCTTTTTACTGTTTTTAGATATTTTTTTATTTGATCGTTTGAAATTCAATTGAATAACCTTTTATTTATATTGTTTATATATTTATGTTTACTTTACACATTATTCATGTCATATCTGACCCGTTTAATATAACATATAACACGACAGTACCGACTCTCGATCGGTAGCAATCGATCGACGGTCGTCTTTTTTTCCTGCGCCCAAACTATCGTTATTATATCTGCCTTTTGCATTTCCACCATTGGTCGACCTCTTGTTGAACCCACAGTGTTTTTAGCATCTCTCTCCTCCATGTTTTGGTGCTACAGCCCACAACGTGACAGTTTGGATTCCCTATAAGTTCTGCTATGATAACATGTCAGTGTTGTGTTGACAGCCTGTTGTCATAAAGTGCAGCCCTTACATAAAGCAGACTTAAAGGGCCACTCCAATGGCACAAGACGGGTTTAGCTAATAGATAGGATGAAAATGATGATGTTCATTTATAAATATGCCTCTTTGGTATGTCAATATTCAACAAATAGCCACAAAACAATAAAGGTTACACATAATGCTTAAAATATATATATTAAAAAAACAGCATTTTGGGTAAATTCAGTTTCCAAATCTCAAGTGACACCTTTCCTTGTGTCCTTCAGCCGTATGGGAAACCTTTCATGTAATGATGCACCGTTACCTGCATTGTTTCTGATCAAATGCTTTACAATGATTAATCAATTGTCAGTCATAAGACCTTAAAACAACAACCTAACAATAATAACGTAGCAAACTCCCTCAGCTGATGATGAGTCTCGTTACTGGACCTTGATTTGGGATGTTAAAAATGTAATATAATTTACTCAACAATGAAAGTTGTCTTCAATTAAAGATATATATTTACTCTATAGTATATCGTCACATCACCACCTGCCTTATGTCCTTTTTGTCCTCCCAAAGAAGATTTGGTGAGTTTATATATTTTGGACACGCTTCCCCAAACAGTTTTTAAAGGCGATACGAGACTGTAATACATCCCAAAATAGTCCTGGATGAGGGCTCTTGTCAGCCTGCCAGACACTTCAGTGGCTCAATCTTTACAAATGTATCTTTGTTTGTTCAAGCCCTGAGATGCCAAATGTTTTGGGGAAAGGTCTTTAGCATGAATAGTCGCTGTATGCACTGGATCGTTTATTATTATAAATATTGTAGAATGTACCAGAGCTCTCATCCTCTCACTATTTTCTAAATTAAACTGCTCATTCGTCAACCTTTGGTGCTAAAAAAATGAAGCCACAGCTTAAGTGCCAACAACTGCAGTTCAATAAATGGCCACTTGAGGTTGGCTCCAAGAGCGAGTCATCTCTCATAGACTCCCATGTTACAAAGCTTCATGTTGTTGAGTTTACTGCCTGCTAAAAGATCAGGTTTGGTCTCTGTAGCTCATTTCCCTCTTCAAGTCCAATATTATATAACTCACCCATTTAAAAGTTAGGCATAATTGAGGGCCGCTTTGAGTGACAGGTGGGTGGTGTGTAAGGTCTGCTGTGACCACCTCCACCGACATCCACCTCTTTGACCATTTTTTCCACGCCCGAAACCACCCACTTAAAGCATCACAACCACTCTTTCAGAAACCTATGGATGATGTCACAGAGACTACATTCATATATTATACAGTCTATGGTCTGGCTATTAGAGAGGTTCTTACTTTAGAAGTAGAAGTAGACGTAGAGTATTGAATAGCAGCAGCAAAATGCTACAACTTCTCAACAAAATGCTGGAAATCTGAACCCATCCCCCTGAGTGTCTTCAGTCATCCAGATCAACATCCAGACCTCCACCGAGGCCAAGAGACCTCCCTTAACTCTTTAGTGTGCAGTGACACCTGCTGGTTGATAAAGGAACTGCTCCACTGGCCTTCACCAGGGAAACCACCACTGCTCCCAATAACAATATTAAGCTTGATTGAGTGAGTTCTTTGTTGGTCTGGAAAATATAGGGGGGGGGGGGGGCGTTTCTGAGATTGGAGTGAGACGAGGAGAAAAAGTGATGTTGTGATCTTCGCAATAAAACATATTTGATGCGTCGAGTCTTGACCAATCAGCGTTGAGATGTCTCCAGCGTCTTCATTGGGGGGTTAGGGTTAGCTTGAATGTCAGCCCGCAACATCTACTGGAGGTAGAGGCAGAAAAGACTCAAGGAGAAGGCTCATGGCTAGGCAGCGCAAACGAGTCCTTGAAGGACTTGTTCAGGCCAGGAAGTTGCTTCATGAATGACTTTAACCATATTGTATATAATGAAAATGTATATTTGTTGTTGTTATTATTATTATTAGGGCCCGAGCACTGACATGTTAGCTATAACATTTAGTAGCATTTAACATGCTACTAAATGAAAAATAACATCAGCTGTGAGCTTTTGAAATAATGTCCCAGGATTATTACCAATGAACATAGACTGCAGGTCCGTGACTTCTCCTGTCTGGACCTTTTTAACTCACACAAGATCTATGGGTTCTGGACCTTAACTCACACAACACACAAGATCTATGGGTTATGTTTCTTTAACAAGTTCTATGGGTTATGGACCTTAACTCACACAAGATCTATGGGTTCTGGACCTTAAGTCACACAAGATCTATGGGTTCTGTACCTTAACTCACACAAGATCTATGGGTTCTGTACCTTAACTCACACAAGATCTATGGGTTATGGACCTTAAGTCACACAAGATCTATGGGTTCTGGACCTTAACTCACACAAGATCTATGGGTTCTGGACCTTAACTCACACAAGATCTATGGGTTCTGGACCTTAAGTCACACAAGATCTATGGGTTCTGGACCTTAAGTCACACAAGATCTATGGGTTCTGGACCTTAACTCACACAAGATCTATGGGTTCTGGACCTTAACTCACACAACACACAAGATCTATGGGTTATGTTTCTTTAACAAGTTCTATGGGTTATGTTCCTTAACTCACACAATATCTATGGGTTCTGTACCTTAACTCACACAAGATCTATGGGTTATGGACCTTAAGTCACACAAGATCTATGGGTTCTGGACCTTAACTCACACAAGATCTATGGGTTCTGGACCTTAACTCACACAACATACAAGATATATGGGTTCTGGACCTTAACTCACACAACACACAAGATCTATGGGTTCTGTACCTTAACTCACACAAGATCTATGGGTTATGGACCTTAAGTCACACAAGCTCTATGGGTTATGGACCTTAAGTCACACAAGATCTATGGGTTATGTTCCTTAACTCACACAAGCTCTATGGGTTATGGACCTTAAGTCACACAAGATCTATGGGTTCTGGACTGTGGGTCGGACAGTAAAAGGCATTTGAAGACTCACTCTGAGAGCTTTTGATGAACATATTTTACAATGTTCCGTCATTTTATAGATGACTATTGATGACCAGGTCATCTGTAACCATTAATCTATAAAACCGTGGAGCTCCTCTAAGAATACAATCCACGTACGACTCTTTCTATCCGATTTGATTTAGTGGTCAAACACTATTTTGCCTTTTTAAAATCGGTACATGCAACATCTGTAAATATGTTGCGTTGACGAGTCCTAATCTTCATCAACCTTTTTAGTTTCTTCTGCTAATATCTTACAAACCACACATTGATCTTTGAAGATACTTTATTTTATATCCAAGCTTTGTCTCACATGTTGAGTCAAATGTATTCAAATAGCCTTAAATCACAAGATATGACAATAATAGCTCAAATAACAAAATCCAACGTTAACTCAAACCCAATTTCATTTTGACAAAAAGTAACAACGTACAGGTGTTCCAGGTTTATTTAAAGACAAACTCAATAAATATAGCACCATTTCAGAGGAGAGCGCACTGGTGCTCTTAGACGTCCAAGATTGGGCATTTCATTACCTGCTTATGATTATTAATAGTTAAATTTAGTTGCTATAGTTCATTAAAACAAAGTCATGTTTTGAGTTTATATCAAGGACAATGTATAATCCAGTCTGACATGTAGTTTACTAAATAAAGACAATACAGACAGGGAGATAATATATAACCACATAAAGACACACATGGGGCTTCAAAGGGACCATAATTCATTGACTGTACAGACTTCTGCTGGAAGGGAAACGTGTTTAAAAAGTTACAACGTTGGCCATATAGTGACTCTTTTTTAATGATTACTGTGTCTCAACTTTGACAAAAAAGGCAAATATAGTATGTGATTTAAAAAAAGTATTTTGTTTGTTGTTGTTGTTGTTTAGAAGACAACTTAAACGTGGAAAGAAAGGCATCAGCATGTCATTTTACTCAAATCAGGTCATTTGGTGGTTTTGCTTTAAAAAAAAAAGTGACCAGCAGGCGGCGCTTTATTCATGGGAAAGTTTACACAAAAGCGAAAGCTGAGGACGACCTCACAGAATGCAAGCAGGACACTTCATTATGATCTACAGATGTTCATGTTATTATGTCCTCCTCATGTAAACCAACATCCAACATTAGTCTTTTTCCTTGCTGGGGAACCGTTTTGTGTAAATTGTTCCTGCATTCAACGACACGTGCTACGCTTTCTAATACACAACAATATAATGTCATTTCTCTCATTTCCTGAAATCCAGTTTCACCTTGTTCTATCTAATCAGAATTATTTTTCAACTCCTCCCCTGCACCTTTACGAGGATCACCGGCTTCCTCCCCCTACTTCCTGAAGTTCCCCAGCTGAACGCCTCTCCGCCCGGTCACGCAGCGAAAGGTGGCCGGCTGGATGTCCCAGTACTTCACAGGATTGGCGAACAGGCTGATGCCCGTGTACAGGTTCTTCTTCCCGCTGGGCGGGACGGGACAGAAGTCGTTGACTCCCACGCTGCTGATTTTGTTGCCGTGGAGATAAATCACCTGTACAGACAGAGAGGAGTTTTCTGCTTTGTCAGTAAACGACCGCGATTGGGAGTTTTTAATGTAATACTGCTACCGTGGAAACTCGGGATCACAACCTTCAGACCAGGAAAGAAAACCTGAGTCGGGGAAAGTCGGGCATCATTTTATGACTCGAGGCGGCTGAGTTGAAGGAAACCGATTCATTTTCTTCCGTTACTCGTGTGACAACAGTCGAGTTGGACATCAAATATTCTAGTTTATTCGACGTCTACTTCAGCTACACGAGGTGATAAGATGAAGCCCGAGGTGGGTCGGTGCAGCATTGGCCCTTTTCACAGCTGCTGTATTTAAATGCCATCGCAGGGCAAACACAGGTGTCATTAATAATGTGAATCACGGCCCCGTTCCATTTAGGTATTGAGCATCCTGGCTCTCTGGGACACACTAAATGGAACGGGACCATAGTGGATTTTATTTTACTACACCGTTGTTTGCTTTGCTATGACATGTAAAATAGCTGCTGTGGGCCTTTTGGCATTAATTCAGGCGCCGGAGCAGACTTCAGTGGTAAAAAGGGAACTGATCTCCTCTCCCCCCCCCTCCCCTCCCATCCTGGATTTAGCAGACTATTCATGTTCCAGCACTCATCGAAAGAATGATATGATGGATAAAGAAAGAGTTCTCTTTGTAGGGATTCTGGGCTCAGTCTTAGAAACCGACATCTGGAAGTCAAAACAGCTTCTTGACTAAGAGGAGTCAATTGAGGTGGTTGAGCCATGTGATCACGATGCCTCCCTGAGGAGCTTTTGCACTTGTAAACAGGAAACTGACCACGGAGATACATACCTTCAGCTTTGAGCTACACATAACAGACACACACGTTTGTGACATGCACTCGAGTCTCCTGATGCTGATCACAGTGTCTCTGTCTCACCTGGAGGGAGCGCAGGGCGTTGAGGTTCGGTGGGACCTTTTTCAGACGGTTGTTGTCCAGGTTGATCTGACGGACGCTCGGGATGCTGGCGAAGCTGCCATTTTCTACATACTTGATCTGGTTAAAACCGAGTCCTAGCCTGCAAAAATGGCACAGCATGGTTGACGGGTACACTATCAGCACTAAAATAACTGATTTACACGTCAAAGGAACTGTGAGCTTTAAAGAACAGTGTTAATTTGAACAAGAGTCAGTTTCTAGGATAACATGTGGCTGGTTTTCACCTCCGCAGGTTTTTATATCTGATGAAGTCTTCAATTTCCACCTTAGCGATCTTGTTGTAGTCCAGGCTCAGCTCTGTGATGGAGGTTGGGAGGTCTGCGAGATAAAAACACACCTCATTTAGTTGTACACTTGAGTCGTAATACTGTAGCTGGTTGAAAGAAGAGTCCACCATTCATTTAGTTCAAATAAGCATAACAGGAGGTGAGTGGTACTCTACCTTTTGGCACGGCGGTTAGTTTGGCCTCTGATATACCGATGTACAGGGTCGACAAGCCGTTAAAGGCTCCCAGTCCAATCCCACTGTTGGCCAGAGGGTTGGCGCCCAGCTCTGTTGAGACGAGCACAAAACATCTGGTTTAATTATTAACAATCTATAATCCGTTTTCAATTACAGTAGAGAACATACATCAGTTTGAGGACTTGGTATCTGGTGAAGTTTCAAACCAAATACTAGAATGTAGCAGTATTACTTCTCTCTGGTTAGACAATTGTTAAATGAATGAGATTCATTAACATGCTGCAGCGTGAGCCTGCAGCCCTCTCCTTGGCAAAGGACTCTGCTTTATTAGAAAATGGATTATTGGTAATCTGATATTGGAGGCTTTACCCAGCACATGGAGTTTCATCAGGCCTTTAAAGGCATCCTTCTGGATCCTGCTGATCTTGTTTTCGTGGAAGCGGAGCTCGATGACGTTGGGAGGCAGGTTTGCGGGGATCTCGGTGAGCAGGTTGTAGGAGAGGTACAGCAGTCGGAGATGGTCCATGTTTCTGAAGGCCTTGGGGTGAATCTTGGAGATCTTGTTGTTGATCAGAAACAGGCCCTGATGTGGAGAAAGAATTGTGAATAAAACATGGGTGATTACATCTTTGTCAAACTACGGTTTCCAAGGTCCAGAATGAACTTTTGCAATTAACATTCAACCTGTGAATGGCAAGACGGAGAATATGAAAGAAAATACCTATTATTATTATTATTATTATTATTATTATTGACACATGTTTATGACCGCAGGAATCTTGTTAATATAAAGCAGTACTTTGGTTTCTCTATCTTGTACTGTATTTCAATAATAAAACCTGGAATCAAGGAACATAATCTAAATTGATCAAATCTAAAGAGGACATTTGTTTATTTATTTGGGGTTTCTATTAGAAAGTGTTGACATCTTCTGTCTGAATACACCCTCCGTTTTAGTCTCTTTAAGCCCCCTCCTTAAAAAACAACCCAATCTGCTCTAATTTGGCATCCAAGACAACATGGTGGACCTTTTGCAGAGGTAAAGTCAGTAACCAGTAAAGTCTCATGAGCCCGCCTGTGATGAAGGAAGGGAAGACGCATCCGAACGCCTGGTTGAATCACGTTTTCTGACTTAGAAACTGACCGGCTTGTCTAATTCCACAGTTTGATTGGTAGGAGCTGCAGATACCCAAATGTATGCAAGCAACCATATTTAGGTTCCGGCCAGCTGCACCTTTCACCACTTGAGGACAAGCTGCCGTATTGGTATTGGATACATACAGCAGAGTGTCCAGAGTTGTAGGCCTTGACGTGGTTCATTCCCAACAGTGAGATCAAAGACAACCCCTCTGTAAGCCCTCCTCCTTGGCTGGGAGTAACGATAGAGGGACTGTAATGCCGTGAGGCCGCAGGCTACATTTGGACTCAATTAGTGAGCTGTTTCTTCCTATCTGGCAACTTTAAAAGCTACAAGATGATATTATCGTTCACTTGTACCGTGAAGCCGATGAGGCATTTAAAGGCTCAACTAAATCTAAGCATTTTGGAGATGGAAGTAGTAGTAGTAGTAGTAGTAGTAGTAGTAGGAATTCACTGTTAAAAGCTGGCTCTGATGTCGTGCTCTCAAAGTATTTCCACTTGTTGCAGTATAGCAAACAGTGGATGTGAACAGGCTGTGTGCTTTTTGCTGATTTGGTTGTTGATTCTGGCTCGAGAGATGCAAATGTTCAGTGTAGAATAATTACACTTCTTATCTTCTATGATTCTGAGTCGATTCACAGATGTTAAGGAGTATAAACACATAAAAAACAGACCGCATATGGCCTGTGTTTATTTTAATTTGTGATTGTGTGTTGGGCTCTGATTGCTGCTAAAGCTATGGGAGCTACACTAAATCAGAAAAGTGAAGCAAAATGCTGAAGTGCCTTAAACTTGTTGGGGGTTGTAAAAAGAAGTCAGATTGTATAGAAGTCTATATAAAATGACTTCTCTTAATTTATTCCCTCAGTAAACAGTTTCAAGTCTCCTTCAATACAGCGTGATGTTCATTTAGTAAATTACGGTCCATTTAGAGTCAAACAGACCATAAAGCAAAGTATGCTTTAGGGCGGGGCTACAAGGTGATCGACAGGTCGCTACTGGTCCGTGTCTTCACTTCATGTATCCATCTTTTCTCTTACATAAAGCTTGTGGAGGCCTTTGAAGTCGTTCTCCTTGATCTCGGTGATGTCATTGTTTTGGAGGTCTAGTATCACAGTGTCTTCGGGAATCTTCTCGGGAACAGAGATCTCACCTGTTGGAGGAAAACAAAAGGAAGTTGGACCAAAAGTGGTGAAATGAGCTCTTGCAGCTCCCGTGTTTGCATGTAAAATAACTGAGACGTACAAGACAAGACGTCATTACTCAACTCAATTAATCAGCTGTTTCTAACTTTCATCTCGTCACTTTTTATGTGACATAAAAGTGTTTAGTTGTCCGTTAGTTGAGTAATGGATCGCTTACGTGAAGTCTATCATGGGTATCTTGCAGTATGAAAGACAGACCAACACATTGTTGGTTTTAGTATGTTCTATTCATGGTATATGTAGACGAGAAGTAAAAACAAAAAACAGATTATTATGTCTTTCAGAACCTTCCACAGATATCGCAAATGTCATCGTTTTTTGGGCGTTCTTTTGGCCAAAATAAAGTGATCCCTCACCCTTGTCGGAGCACTGCACCACTCGGGGTGAGCATTGGCAGCCGGCCGGACAGTTGTCGTCATAATCGTCATCGTCGTCATCGACGTCATTGTCCTCGTCCTCGTCCTCATGGCTCGAGTCGGCCATCATGATGTCATAGTTTCTCATGAAGTCCATGACATTGATTGACTGGTAGGGTTTGGCGTTGCCTAGCGCCAGCAGGCAAAGCAGGAGGAAGACCCTCATGGTTTTATCAGAAGGAGGGAGAGAGCTGTGGGAGAGGACGGAGGTCAGGTCGGCCCTGATTATAATACACAGGACGAGGCTGTGATGTCATCGGGACACCGAGGAAATAACCCGTTCAGGCAGTGAAATGCTTTTTGTTTGTGTCCGTCGTTCAACTTTGTCCAGTTTGACGTCATCGGTAGCTTGTGAAACTATTCTCAAAGTAGCTTCCCCAACCCTGTTCATCAACCAGCACCAGCACTCAATATCAATATCTTCAGAAACTGCATCCTCTAGTTATTATTGATGCATAAATGTAGTCAATACTTGAACGTCGTAGCTACTTCATATGCTTTTGGGTAGTTCATTCTGTAATAATGCATTATGCGTTATTAACTGGCCACATGTTTTGCATGTCAAATCGTAATCTGAAAAGGAACCGGTGACTTATACCTGCAAAATGAATGTGATAAAGTAAAAAATAACTGTATTTTCCTTTTGTGGTTGTGACCAACGTGTCTGAGAAATGTTTCCAGCGCCGTGTTGAATTTATGCCACGAAGAATTAAAGCACAATTAAGACAAAAGGGGTTCCAACCGGGTACTAGCAGAGTGTACCTAATAAAGTGGTCAGTCAGTGTGTGTGTGTGTATATATATATATATATATATATATATATATATATATATATATATATATATATATATATATATATATATATATATATATATATATAAGAAGTTCCAGCTTTACAGCCTTCCCGTGAACCTGATCTAGGAATGTATTGCTACAACAGTGAAAGGACACACTGGAGTTCCTTCTGTTTTCTCTCTGTGTTTCCACTAAACCTCGGCTGGAAATGAGCTCCCGCAGCCAACATAAATGTTTCTCATCTGTCACCTATCTGCGGTGATTCACAAAATGATTTATACATCTTCCTCTATTACACATTCACACAGCCAGCAGCGAGAGGCCGAGGTCGCCTGGTGGGCTGCGTGCTTCCAGTAAACCTCCAGTCGTCCCACAAGTATGCGGTGGTGGAGCATCCTGCTGCAACAGCAAATACCGCTGATCGGCGTAGACCCTTCCTCTGCACCCAGACTCCTTTGTTCCTCACGTGCACATTTAGCACAAATTAGGCTCTTTTTTCTTCTTCTTTCTTCACTTTGAACAACTTGGAGATATTTCTCTTGTTTTATTGTGTTTTCCCGTCGCTTACTCCAACAAGCCTTGAGAACCGATCCAATAGATCTGAATTCACTCCACTCCAGTGCTTTTGTTTATAGTATAAATTCTAATCATATCTCTGGAGGTTTACATTTCATAAAACATCCAGACCAGAGGGACAGCCTTCGTCCCCTCACATACAGTGTTTGTCCCTGCCTACTTTTTATTATTGGGGTAATAGTTAATCTGTTAAATGTCAGATAATAGTGAAAAATATCCATCCTAGTCAAATAGAACCGTGTCTTGATGATGTACTCTGGAACCAGAGTCATGTCAAAACAAATATAATAGTTTCTAATTGACAATTACTGATAGCTAATTTTCTGTTGATCCACTAATGGATGAATTGTTTCTGCACATACGTTCTACTTTGTTCTGACTTTCAGATTTCCCTCGTGTTTTTTTACAATTTGACCTTGTATTTCTGTCACATGAGAGCTACTTAAACCCCAGAAAAGTAACGCATGAGAGACCACAGCATTCGATATAAAAACCAACCATTAAACACCAACTTCCCTTCAATTGTTTTGCACAAGTTCACTTAAAAGAACATCCACAGACATTCCTGTAAATTGATCTTGTGCTCTAAAGTTTACATGCAAAATCAAACTCACTCCAGAAATAAGTACATTTGAAATATTCTCTTTTAAAATACATAATTGTTGCCCCACAAGATCAGTTCATGTTCATTTTCAGCCTCGTGCTCTTGTAAACGGACCTAAACAACTCAGAGATGCTGCATCCTCTGAAAATAAAAATACCAGATTGACGAGTTAAAGACTTAAAAAGATGGGTTTTTTTGTTAATAAATAATGGGTGTGTCCTACCTCAGCCGTCAGGTGTGTTTGTGTCCTGGTTTAAAGCCCACAGTGAGCAGAGCAGCAGCAGGGTCCAGCTGGAGGGCTGAGAGTTGGATCCTCAGTCAAGACATTCCCAGTGAACGGAGGAGAGCATCACCGTCTCACCAGGAGGAGAAAAAAACAAAAAAAACTGCCCCCAGAACACCCCCACCGACGGAAAACCACTGCTGTTAGGGTGAGAGGTTCAGTTTCAGTTAAGAGCTGTCAGTGATCTGACCATCTGCACGTCTCGGGGACGACATTTAACGAGGCTTTGTTGGGACTTTGTCATGTGCTTTTCATCAGGAGCTTTGAAGTGATGCCAGGATTGTTAGCTTCAGACTCCTGACTGCTCCAGTCTTTTTAATAGAAAAATACTGGTAGGTCTGTCACCTCCCATGCCTTCACGGCCGGCTGCCATATTAAGTATTTCACATGCGCGGTGCACTCTGGCCTGTTGGCACTGGGTTAGACAAGGAGAGCGGGTCGGTACAGCTGATGGAGCTGTTTGGGTTTTCTCCGTGACGTTAGCACGGAGGTGTAGGATGAATGCCATCTGAATGTCGCCATCCGGCTGCTTCATAGTAACTGACTTCCCCAAACAAAGAGCCGAGGCTGCCTTCTTGCCCGACCGTGCATTTCAATTAGGGCGGTACAATTAATCAAAAATATATAATAATATCTCTGGTTTAAGACAAAAAAAGTATCCAAAGTGATCATGAGGCCTTTTGTGATGCCGTTCACCAGGCAGCACTGGATCTTCATGGAAACGGAAAATGGTGATGAACCAGTCCCCTTTTTCTTTTTTTAAGTATTGAAAATAATTGTTCGCTGCAGCCCCCAAAAATGTAACACTTAATTATCATATCGTATGCAAGTAGTCACAAACTGAGAGAAGAGAAAGAGGATCAACAATGAGGTTAAACAAACCATCGCTGATTGAGCCTGTGAGGGAAGTGAGAGCACTCTTCTTCTTTGGTGTTGTTTTTCTTCTAATGTTCTCTTTTCTCAGCAGTCACAGTTCTACCTTCATAGACAAGTTGATAAAATAATAACGCTGACTTTACTTAAACCGATGGGAGGAGCCAACGCAGGCTCATTCTGTCGCTTCATTCCTAGAAAATGTTGGTAAAAAAACAAATTAGGAGCAACTAGCGTCTCACAGGCAATTAAAAATGCCTTGTCAGCAGTGCGGTCTCCTGACGTTTTAGGTCTACGTCAGTCACAACTGTGTTAATATACATTTCCTCCTTAATTGGAAAGCAGAGAAAAGAAAGGCAGAAAAGAAACAGTTGATGCTTTGCATCATCCAATCACTGCTTTGTGTTCTGCACGTTGTGTAGTTTAACAAGGCACAACAACCTTTACATTTGAAGTAGAAATGAGAAATACCTCCCAAGAATGGAAAAAAAAAAGAAACCGTACAGGAGCCGGCTCCCTCAGGGGTTCACGTGTTACACTATTCCTTTTTCCATTCAGTGCTGGTATTTTCTGCTGAGCCGAGCTGGAACGGAGCTCTGAGACACAACTTATGGCCGAGTCAGACGGTCCAAATATGCCCCGGTTTGGCAGTCGGACAAACCGAAATGGGAGCCGGTCTGTGTTCTGGTTTCAATGCTTCTTCTCAGGGAAACCATATTTTCCAATCCATCAGAGATCTGGTTAAATGATCATCCCATCAAAAAGAAGCCTGTCGAGCTCTCCCGTGCTCAGTTTATTTAAGGTAATTCATGAATAAAAAATTGTCTTAAAGCAAATTTATCATTTGTTTTTCCAACAAAACTAAATTACACATTACAAGCAATAAGACTCACTCTTCTTCACTGTTTAACCTCCCATAAGGCAAGGCAGAGACATTTTTCATCATCAGGGTTTTTGTGCTGGCCCAGAGCTTTACGGCCCTAACCATGAAATAAAAAGGTGGAAAGAGGTGTCTCTGGTGTTTCTTTAGGATATATTAATATAACTAGATTGTTCTTATCTATTTATGTGTTTTTAAGAGGGCATTTGTTTTGTGCATGGTTTCGTAGGGTTCTTTTGTTATAATTGGCCATTTTATTTATTCAATTATTTATTTTGATCTATTTTATTCTCATATTATGCCATATTTTGCATTCTCTGTTTGATGTGGTTAGCATGTTTCTTTATGTATCTTTAGCTAAGAATCTGAATGAGTTTTTCCAGGTTTAATATAATACAAGACATCGCAATGTTCTTGATGTCACCACCAGGGAGCGAGCTGACCTATCACATGACAAAATGTCGTCATGTCTTGATGTTTTTCAATCGGACATCAATATCGAATCACCAATCTTAGCCAAAGGTAAACACACACTTAACAGTTGGTTACTGTTATCTAAAAGTTCACAGTTGGTTACTGTTATCTAAAAGTCCACAGTTGGTTACTGTTTTCTAAAAGTTCACAGTTGGTTACTGTTTTCTAGAAGTTCACAGTTGGTTACTGTTTTCTAGAAGTCCACAGTTGGTTACTGTTTTCTAGAAGTCCACAGTTGGTTACTGTTTTCTAGAAGTCCACAGTTGGTTACTGTTTTCTAGAAGTCCACAGTTGGTTACTGTTTTCTAGAAGTCCACAGTTGGTTACTGTTTTCTAGAAGTCCACAGTTGGTTACTGTTTTCTAGAAGTCCACAGTTGGTTACTGTTTTCTAGAAGTCTACAGTTGGTTACTGTTTTCTAGAAGTCCACAGTTGGTTACTGTTTTCTAGAAGTCTACAGTTGGTTACTGTTTTCTTAAAGTCCACAGTTGGTTACTGTTTTCTAGAAGTCCACAGTTGGTTACTGTTTTCTAGAAGTCTACAGTTGGTTACTGTTTTCTTAAAGTCCACAGTTGGTTACTGTTTTCTAGAAGTCCACAGTTGGTTACTGTTTTCTAGAAGTCCACAGTTGGTTACTGTTTTCTAGAAGTCCACAGTTGGTTACTGTTTTCTAGAAGTTCACAGTTGGTTACTGTTTTCTAGAAGTCCACAGTTGGTTACTGTTTTCTAGAAGTTCACAGTTGGTTACTGTTTTCTTAAAGTCCACAGTTGGTTACTGTTTTCTAGAAGTCCACAGTTGGTTACTGTTTTCTAGAAGTCCACAGTTGGTTACTGTTTTCTAGAAGTCCACAGTTGGTTACTGTTTTCTAGAAGTTCACAGTTGGTTACTGTTTTCTTAAAGTCCACAGTTGGTTACTGTTTTCTAGAAGTCCACAGTTGGTTACTGTTTTCTAGAAGTCCACAGTTGGTTACTGTTTTCTAGAAGTCCACAGTTGGTTACTGTTTTCTAGAAGTTCACAGTTGGTTACTGTTTTCTTAAAGTCCACAGTTGGTTACTGTTTTCTAGAAGTCCACAGTTGGTTACTGTTTTCTAGAAGTCCACAGTTGGTTACTGTTTTCTAGAAGTCCACAGTTGGTTACTGTTTTCTAGAAGTCCACAGTTGGTATTGTCTCCTGTTAAACCCTCAGCCTCAGTTTACAGTTCCTTTGTAGCTCTGCTGAAACAATTCCCTGTTATGAGCCAGATTTCAGGGTGAAAGCTACACTTTTCTAATTGGAACCTGGTGTAAACCTGCTTTGTGTGCACAGGCTTTGTTCTACATGTAAGGAGCACAAAGCCAACAGTTTATCTTATTGTGTTATGTTACCCGGCTATTGTTCAAAAAGTCAAAAAGCAACCTTGAGGAATGTTTAGTGTTTTCTCCACTTCAGAAGGATCATACTTCTCAGCTGACGGGTCTGCCACAGAAAGATTTAATTCGGTAACTTGAATAGTCCCGAGGGGGGAATTGGTTTGTGGTAGTGAAGAAATCGATGGCGTAATTTTTGAAATTACAGTATTCAAACTGCAAATTAAAACTATCAGACGGCTCTGGAGCGACCGGAGCTTGTTGTGTTCTTGTGTTTATGATTTCCTCCGTCTGAGCCTTCGAATGCCGCGGAGTCACCGTGGGCGACTCGCTGGAGCCAAGGAGTTGCCTCAGCGCTGCTGTTGCCTTGCAGAATCATAAAGAACACGGGGGGGGGGGGGCAACACCACTTATTGTGAGTCGCCAGAGATGATGGTGTTGAATTGATACACTACAGATTTTTTGTTTTGGTGGTTTTACATTTGTGGTTCCTAACCTTTTTGACCTGTGACCCCTTAAAATGAAGTAACGCCTACTTGTGACTGGTTGTCAGAGGGTGTGTATATATCTACAGGTAATGATCATGTCAACTCAATTTTGTTACTGTTTTATCTGAATAACTTTAAGAGGGATGGATGAAAAGGTAGAATTGTCAAATTATTAACATGAAGAAATAAGTATAGATCAGATGAGCAACTAAAACCTTTTTTTTCGGGGGGGTTTCATTTAATTTCTATCGTCTTGTGACCAGAACTACAAATTCACCCTGAAAGAATTCCTCCTATTATTGCTGAATGAAGGTCCAACCTCATACGCATTATGTGTACCTCCAGTGTTGATGAATTATCATACAACCTGAATCATAATCCTCCAACCCGAGGAGCACCGAAGACGTCATGTGACTATGAGATTGCTCCTCGACGGGTTTGATTTGTGGAGCTGATGAACGCAGCAGATGTTCACGTTGGCAACAGGAAAACTTTGGATCTCTGAGCTTCCGCTCAAAATTTTCCATCCGAAGTGCGATGACATGGCGGCTGCCGGCATCTCCAAAGTGACCAGACGTTACTGATTGTTGTTTTTTTCATTGCTTTTTCGACTTTTAGATTTATGATTGTCTGCGTGTAATTGTCTAATATGTCCTCCTTTTCTTTTACCAAAGAGGGAGCTGAGGTTTTCGTCCTCCTCACATTTGAGCTTTTCTTTTCCAATCGTCCGTTCCATCTGTCGGCTACTGAAGTAAATGATCCTCAACCTCAGGCTTTCAGAGGAAAATATTATGATGAAGTTGGCTTTCGGTGCTGATAATTACAGCTCTCACTGAACGTGCATTGCATGAAGGTAGAGGACATGTGATGCAAAGATTACCGCACTGGTTCTTTGATGGTCGTCACGGCTACGCCTCGGCCCCGAGGTGTTCATTCGATAACATGAGAGTAGAGGATGGTTCTCCGCGGTGTACCGGACGTGCTGACAGTCAAGGGGCTCAGGAAAGTCTGTGGAATGTAATCTTAATTTCTCGTTTGGATATGTGACTCGGCACCGCTTGAGTATTTGCATTCAGTGTCAACATCCTTTTTTAAAAAGAAAAACCCCTTGAGTTGTTCGACGGCGTTCCAGATGGAAACACGAGGCTCATGAAGCCTCGTTCCAGACCTCTGAGTCACCACCTCAGAGTCTTTTTTCATCACTTAAAATATTGCATTTTTAGGTTAGAATTCCCTGTAGAGGCACTACGATTCCTAAACAGTTCTAAACAATAACAGACCCACAATTAACAGTCAAGTTATATATAACTAGATCTTCATGACGGCTATGGAGCCCTGATATACCCTGATGTACATGTCAGGTGTTCCTCACACTAGTAGTCAAGATGTTGACCTCTACAACAAGAGGAACCGTGTCCATGGTCAAACATTTTAGGTGCAGACTTGAGCGGCACATTCTAAGTCATTATCGTCCAAAAATACATTTTTTAGGAACGTAAAGTATGTAATACTATAGATATGTTTGAGTTCATTTAGAAACAGAGTTCCCTTGAGGGGTCGTTCCTAGGTTACCCCAACCCGTTACTATTCTCAAATATTCACATACAGATGCTTGCCTAGGACCCTTTGGCATCGCTGTTGGTTAGTTTTAGGAAAAGGTTGTGGTTTGGCTTCAAATAAGTCATTTCTTTCTGCAACGTGAGAATGAAAACCGACTGGGTCCTCTATGGGGCACATAATGGGACCGTGAAAAAGGTTCCCCAGGTCTATTGGCTTAGTACGAGAGCACGGGCAAGTTTATTTTAAACTATAAAATGTCCGGCTCACTACATATCTTGGTCATTTTCATGTTTAAGAAAATGCATATAGCTTTATATACCTTTTGTGAACCCTCACGGCCACAAGAGTTCCTTATTGACGTGACAGAGCTGCTGTTATCATAATCATGTTTTTTTCTCTTTCCATAGAACTCAGTGAATGTAGGTGGGGTTTCATCAATCAGGCAGTAATGTGAACATTGTGAAGTTTATTTGAATTTACCATCGTAACATTATGTTGACCTGTAGAATATGATTGTTGACGCATTTAAATACACATTTTGTCATATAATTTATGCATGTTGGCCAGCCAAAAGCAAAGTGAGGGGCAGAAGAGTTCTTAACTGTAACGGACATTTAAAGTGGGCACACTGTACCTCTCGTACATGACTGTACGACAAGAGCATTTAATCCACATTCATAAAGGAGTTACTCTCCCAACCTGCAGCAACCTTCTTCTATTCTCATATTACAACATATTACACTCCAGTTACACGGGTTGATAGTTGAAGCAGAAACATAGACGTATAGTTAAAACAAATGGACATTTTGAATTTACCGTTGGAAAAAAAACACATCTGTAGCCAACGGTCCACACAACTTTACATATCTCCATGAAAGTCTAGAGCAAACCTGCTGAAACCGCGTAAACAACAACCACTGCATTTTAAAAAGTCTCCTTGTTCAATATTGAAACAAGTTATTACTTCAGTTATTAATATGCCCAAAATCCTGTCCTGATTTGTCTGTTGTTGAGGGGCCTTCGATGGGAGAAATCTGAACTGTAAATCCTCCTTCACCATTCAGCTTCCATCATTTTATCTTCTTTATCTTTATCAGAGGGATGAGCTCAGAGGATGCGTCTCCTTTCCCTGTTGGAGACTTTGTGAAAGGAACGGCTGAGAAATGGAACATGAAGGTGGCGAGTTTGTTAAAAATAATGCCGTTGGGCTCGTGGTCTCATTTCATCGAATTCCTTCCATTTCTTTATGAGCGTCTTCGTTTTACTATGTAAGGGGGGACCGGAGTTCTCTCCATTTAAAAAGGGCTTTACATTTGTACTAAAGGAGACCGATGTGTCTGAAGGTGTTCTGTCATCTCCAGGTTCAGGTGCAAAGCAAACATAGCAGACCTGAAACTGAAGAAGAAGCTCGTTTGAACAGGATAGGATCAATGCTTTACAATAAGGTGTTATCAATCCCATGTTCAACCTTCTAAACCACGTGAAGCGAGTTCTTATTACTCTCCAATAACATACAGCATCAGAGGGAGCTAGAGAGGGGAAACGTATTGAATGCTTTGACACATCAGTTTTAGTTTTTAGTTTTCTGTGGTTTTAAGACCACACTGGAGGAGGAGCGTACGCAGGAGAAGGCTGCCGGTGAGACCTTCTGGGGGTCCATGTAGTTGTTTTCCAGCCTCACGGCCACCAGGGTGGAGTCGCCGCTGTGGTTCGGGTCACAGACGCTTTCGTCACGGACACTCCTGAAAGACGAGATCGGGATGTAACGAAAGTAGTTATCGTTAACACAATAAATCAATCATTGGGTCTATAAAATGCCGTCACGGTTCTGTGATGTCTTCAGGTTGCTTGTTGTATTCTGTGTACTTTTATCACATAGAGCAGACGATCTTAACCATTGAAACGATGGAACGATGGAACGAGGTAACGTCTCAATTCTCAATGTGGTATATTGATTATCATAATTGTAGTTGAATGTTTCCGTTCTATCCAAGACTGCAGCTGTAACAAATTAATTGTAAAATCAGAATCAAACTTTTAATTTTTTAATTTTTTTAATATTCTCTCTGGTATACAGCCGGTCACTATTAGCAGTCATCATCATGTCAAACAGATCCGGTTGGGATTTTATATATCGGGATGGAAATTTGGTCATTTTTGTAAAAATATTTTTTTGTATCGCCACTTTTAATGTCAGTATGACACTGAAATGCTGATATCAATTAGCACTTAAATAGTTGTGACGGTGTTTAAGATGTTAACTTTTCTACCAAACCGTGCTAGAGGCTGGACTAAGTGGTTCATGGATGGACCTGAGAGAGAGCCACGAGGTGGTGGCTCTCAGGTGGAAACGGGCATCAAACCTGTTGTGCTTCTGGTTGTCAAGACGACGCTCCGTTCAGTGAACTTTGAACTTTAACATGGTGCGGTGGGGCTCTGGTCTCTTTTTTCCCCCTTTAATCACCTGGTTTCATGGTTTTCTGTTTGCAGTCATTTGTTTTAAGGTTTTATGTTTTTAGTTTGAGAAACTGATTAATAATTATTGTCTATTACGACTTAGGTCTTATTTGTATAGTTTTGTCAGTCATGATGACATTGTTCCAGTTAATAGGTCTTTCCAATCTATACTTATGATATCCTCTATGTTTTGACCCTTGTTGAGCAAAACGTCATTGTAATCGTCATAAATGACAGAATTAAATGTTCTGTCTTTGGCTTTGTGTTCACGTATTGAGAAATATTGTATGAATTAAATCAAAGACCAAACCTCATCAGCACAGCACTACAACACAACTGTTGGAAATGTTTGTCTATTAAAACTGGTACCATTAAGAGAATCTAATGACAAACAGGATTCAACTCTGTGAGGTTCAAATTATGTTTTTTTCCTCTAAATAGACTACAAAATATTACCACATAATCGTCTGGGTTTGAAAGAGTAACATCAGTAAGTTTGAATGATGAATTAGTCAAAATAATAGTACATTTTATTTGTATAACGCTTTAAAAGGTACTCGAGTCACTTTACGTGGTAAAAAAGAATGGAAGCAATAACAATGTAAACAAAGAGATGACATAACGGTAATAAACAAAACAAAAAACATGCTCATAGTTCTGTTTTATAATCGAACTCCATTCATGGCAAGAAATCCCAAGAAAGACGAGATACATTCCGAGGTAAAGGGCCCAGAACATTGGTTTCATACCTGATGTTGTTATCGTTGAGTCTGAGGAAGTGTAAGTTGGTCATCTCGTTGATGCCGGACGGGATCGAGACCAGCTGGTTGTGGTCCAGGCACAGTTCCACCATGGACTGGTACGAGCCGAAGAACGACTCCGGCTCGATGGCCTCCCCGTCCAGTTTGTTGTAGGAGAGGTAGAGGTACTCGATACCGGGGTCCATGTGGGCGAAGACGTAGCCTGTGGAGGTGTTGGAAGGAAAACGATGTCACCGTGGGAGACCAGTCACGGTTATTTTTATCATTTGAATCATCATGTCTCTAAAAACTCTTAATTAAATTCTAATGCTCTGTTCGGTAGGCGAATGAAGTCGAGGGTTGTGGGACGGATGGTGCGAAGAAGATCTTTCACGTGTTCATGAGCACGAGGTACAAAGGCTCCATGGCCATAAAACAGCGGTTACTCCTGTGTTTGAGGGAATTAAACTTCTTCAGCTCAAATCATTTCACAATAACCAGCTGATTCCTGAAAGTACCTGGAACTTGGTTTAGTATCACATCCTGAGCAGAGCCAGAAACCTTTTATTAAGGGAGGTGAAACCATAGAAAAAAAGCAGAACATTCTCCCTGCAGTGGAAAAGGGTTATAAGTTTGTGTCTAGCAGCTATTACTTGATGTACAGATTATGTCTATGACACCCTCATCCTGAATTCAGCGCTCTTTACACACTGTAGATGTTTTTTTCCAACCAGTTAATCCCTTCCCATCTGTGAGGTGTCATGCTCGTCAGCCAGGTGTCACGCTTTCCACCTACCAGGTATTCTCTCGATGTTGTTTCCCACCAGCACCAGGTGGACCAGAGATCTGGGCAGGTACGATGGAACCAGGTAAAGGTCATTGTTTGAAAGGTCGATGGACTCCAGATTTCTGCAGAGAAGGAGGAAGATGAGGGGAGGAAGGATTTGGAAGGAAATGGAAGTGAGTGATTGACAGTCCTTGATGGCGGCTGATTGGAGAAATACGGAGCAGAAATGAGAAACCATCCACTGTGGGCCAAAACATTTGCACCTGTCCCCTTTTAAACGAGCTGTAAAACGTCAGGAAAGATAAAATACACTGCTGGAAACCGCACATGACGGTATGGTAGTGGAATGAGAAATATCTGTATTGGTGACGGCTAGTATGACGATTTAAACAGCGGTGTTCTGGGTAATGGAGAGTGACGGTAACCGCTCTCCTTCTGTCAGACCTGTGGTTGATCCAGGCCAGCGGGGCGATCCGGGTCTCGTCCAGCCTGTTGTTTCTCAAAGAAACCACGTTCAGACTGTGGGTCTGGTTGAAAACGGTCTCTGAGATTTCCTCGATCAGGTTGTTCTCCAAGTACAACTCCTAAACGACGGAAAGAAAAAGAAACCAAATGTCGGACATCAACGGAATCGGAGAGGAACATGCTTCGATTGCTGGTAACTTGTGGAAAGTTACGTGATTTTTAGTGCCGGAGCCTCAGTAGGATCACACGATGTTAAACGTGTTCTGGTTTTAAATGAGCTTTGAGCTTGTCATCAAACTGAGTGCTTTTGGTTCGGAGAGTCTGTGGTTTGTTGGGGCTTTTTCGGGTTAAATGCATAATCTACCCTAAAAAATAAATTGAAACCGTTTGTAGTATTTAGTGATGTAATGTATGGGTTTTTGGGGGGATTTGCAGAGAGTGTGAAGAAACTCTTGAGTTCATAATGTCAGTTTGGTTTTACGGTTGATGTAAAGCAGCAGCAGGCCGCCGCTGTTTGTGGTGAACCAGAGGCCGTAATTACAAGCCGGCTGGTGGAGCGGTTTACTCAGCGGAGGAGTTTTAAACATCAGAGCGGAAAAGACTGACTGCAGCCAGCTGAGACGAGATGCAACTCATTACTATTATTATCAATTATGTATTAAGCTTTTCTTTAATTATTGTACCCGTTTCTGCCAACTGTCGTCTGCAAAGAGCACAATCTTATTGAACTATTGAGGACTGAGCCATGATGACTGGTTACGCCGGGGTCAGTTTTCTATTAGCACCATTACACCAAAGCAGCAGTCGGCCATTTGCTTTTTGAATCCAGTAGATTTTTATCAAGACCTATTAAGGCCACTTTGTCCTGGACCTTCATGAAGAAAGTCAAAAGTCTGAGGGGTCCGTGAGGATTCCCAGTGTTGGGAATGAAAACGTAAGAGCTGGAGCGATGCACTGGTTATGTAATCGGATATTACTTCATACCAGCAACGAACTGGGAAGGCCTTGCGGTATGGTGCGGAAGTGGTTTCTGCCCAGTCGGAGGTAGGAGAGCTCGACGAGGGGAGCGAAGGCCAGAGGATCTACATTCCCCTCGCTCAGCAGATTTCCCTCCAACTCTAGAATCACCAGGCTGCTCAGATCTTTAAAGATGAAAAAAGAACCAGATGAACGTCACTGAAACAGAACAGCAAATTCTCATTTCACATTCCTAACACATTAGAGTTCATCATAAGGTAATAGGGCTGAACAATAGAGACCCTCCACACATGATCACAGGGGCTCGGAGGCAAAGTGTAGCCGAGGTTTACATCACCGGGAAATCTTAACAAAACAATGGACTTCAAATAAAAGAGCTACAAACGATAAGTATTCATTGGAGAAGAAGTCTGTCGATCAAGGAGAGTTTGGGCACCCTTCATCATCGTTCTCCTACGTCAATGAGATCAAAGTCGAGCTTGAGGGTTAATTTGATCCCTTTTTGTTTCCAAAGCCTGAAACTTTAAATTAATTTGCTTTTGCCAGAACTGTGAGATGTACAATCAACTGCCAACAACATCTTCGTGAGCTGGCCGAGCTGCAAAATGAAACTCCTTGGTGTAATCGGGTTAATGTCTCTGCATGATGTCGTTGATCTGTGATCCTTGGTGTTCGTTTCCTGTTCTGCACCATGTAATGTTTGCAAAGGGAGGATAAACTGTACTTAATCAGTTCAGGAAGTCTATAAACGGTCGACAGCCGGCAGACTAATTTGTGACATTATAGCAGGTGTGGAGGTGCATTATGGGATACCGCGGCTGTTACCTTGGAAGCCGTTTTCATCGATTCTCCTCAGTTGGTTCTCGTTGATCTTCAGCTCCTGCAGCGTCGGGGGAAGGTCAGCGGGCACGGCTTCTAGAAGGTTCCCGTCCAAGTACAGACGCCTTAGCATCTTCAGACCCTGACACACACACACACACACACACACACACACACACGCACACACACACTGGTGATACTGGGTAGTTGAATGCACCCCTTCATACCACAACTATGAATACCGCAGCTTTCAGTCGATGCCTATTTAAAAACAAGCTAGTATTTGCAGTTTTGCATGAAATTAGTTTAAAAACATGAACATATTTGTTATTTTTTCCTGGTCTTGACGGTCTATTCGACACCTCACGGTCTTTGAGAATATTTATATCTCCCATATTTATTTGATTGCATTACTTCACACGTTGGTCGCTTCGAGAGAATACCTAGAACCGAGTGATGATGATTGGTGGAAAAAGTTGGGTTTTATTCTGAAGGGCTAACGTGGTTTGGCGTCTTACTTTGAAGGCGTTGGTGTCAATGCCGTTGGAGGAGAGTTTGTTTTTCTTAAGGTTGATCCATTCCAGGTTCGGGATGCCATTGAAGGCTTCTGCTGGGATGCTGCTGATGTTGTTGCCTGAAGGTCAGAAGAGTTTCAGTCTTGGTCAGTTCAGTTCACACGCAGAGCAGGAAGCAGTTTATTCATTTTGTATCATTTGTTCTTCAATGGGTTCAAATCATTTATTTAGCTCTTACCCTCCAGACTGAGAGACTTGAGCTCAGGAATGGACAGAGGGGGAAAGTACGTGAGTTTGGCGTTATCGCACGTCAGAGTGACATCGGAGATGTCGCAGCCTGGAGGAAGGCCTCCTCTGTTCTCCACCACCTCCTCCCTCTCCTCTTCTGCCTCCTCCACTTCTGCTTCCATGTCCTTCAGCTCCTCCTCTGTCGCAGCGGGAGGTTGTGGTATCGGAGCGGGGAGGAGGTCCGGTTCCTCGGGTTCCTCGGGTTCTTCGGGTTCTTTTGGGGGCATCTCAAACACATCTCCTCTCAGCCACACCTCCTCCTCTACCTTTTTCTGCTCCTCCTCTTCTTCCTCCTCCACCGGAGCCAGTAGTTGCTCCCTCAGCATCTCCTCCTGTCTCCACCTTTCCTCCTCTAGCTTCCTTTCCTTCTCCCATGCTTCTCTCTCTGCTGCCTCCTTCTGCCTCTTGTCATCCTCATCCTGTCTCCTCCTCTTCTCCTCCACCTCCCGCCTCCTCTCCTCCTCCTCCATATGCCTCCTCCACTCCTCCTCCTCTTTCTCCACCTGCAGCCTCAGCGCCTCCTCCTCATCCCTCCTCTTCCCCTCCACTATCTTCCTTTGTTTATCCGCCTGCTCCTTCCTCTGCTTCCTCCTTGTCTTCCTCGCCTCATCCTTCTTTCTCAGGCGTTCCTCCTCCTCGCGGTGCTCCTCTTCCTCCCGCCAGAGGATACGCTGGATCTCCTCCTGGGTCAGCGGGGTCACGGCCTCACCGGGGTCGTTGGGAACTGGGGAGTCACCAGAAAGGTCAAGGCTGAGGTCAGGGTCTTGGGTGGGTGTAGGGTGGCGCGAGGCAGCCAATCAGAGGGCAGGAGGTGGTCAAGAGGAAATAAGAAGTTGACAGGGATAGAAAGAAGGAAGGAAGGGATAGAAAGAGGAGAAGAAGAAGAGGAGGAAGAGATAAAGAAAACTAAAAGAGAAGATACAGGATGGAGATAGACAGACAAGAGGACAGACAGACAGACGGCTGTGTGTTAGTGTTGCAGACAGACAGACAGACAGACAGACAGGTACAAGACCAGCTTGTTGTAGCTACAGAGCAGATGGCTGCTGTAGACCAGTCTGGACCAGATCCCATTCAACTGCTCTAGTTCCACCACAGTGAGTACTAGGACACATTCAAGTGATGTTTGAGTGTAAATAATTGAGACCAACCTTAACACTTAATGCTGTTTTATAGTCATAAAACCGTGCGCCATCAGAGACATCCAGCATGGAAAAGACAGAATAAATGTCTGACTGTCTTGTATCCCCACCTACAACGCTGTGAGCACAACACTAGCTGTGTTCGGTTTAACTGAACAATGCAAAGGCTGATGATAACGCTGGTTACTATGGAGACGGCATGGGCAAAGTGTTATCTGAGAACACCTCCGTGTGACTTTGACTACACTTTTCTTCTGAGTATAAAACAGCTTTTAGTGCTTTTACGCCACACAGTTTTCAAACAGTGTACATGAGTCCAAGGTTGTTGCGGTTAAGCTAAAACTGCATTCACCAACACAGTCACAGACAAAGGGACTGAGAGGTTTTCTCCATACATGCACACAGTAGCGGTGCAGTGTATGCCTGAGCAACGACTTCGTTACTGTCAATTTAACCACTGCAGTTTTTGTACCTGTAGCCTCACAGACGTTTACAATGAAGGATGCATGCACAGCAATGCCACGATCCTCTATATATGGACGCTCAGTATTTAGAAATAGAGCATGTAGCATGAACCCAGCAAAATGATTGTTTGGAGGTACATTTGAAGGTCTTCTTCTCCTGCACACACGTCTCTGGAGAGCGTTGCTCGACTGCTTGTCTTACGTTTGTATTCGCTGTGGATTCAGAGTCCAGTCTTCACTTTGACGGGATTGAATTGACAGTTGAAACCGACCCCGGACATGTTGAAAACAACATGTGGTATCTCCCAACATACAGACCTGTTAAGACTCTCACAACATGTGTGTGTTGAACCGACCCAAAGCCATGATGGGACTAGGAAGCAACATGCCGAGGCCTCGGAGATGGAAACCGTTTCATTTAATTTATTTTAGGAGACGTGTGACGACTAATGTAACGTCCATCATGAAGAGTTTCATTCAAAATCTACTTTTTGATCAAATTAACCTGCTGGAAAGCGAAAGGTAGAACTAATTGTCCAGTGAAGCCTGAAAGCCTTCCCATATTGATCCTGTCCGTTGCTCATCTCCGTTGCCTCTGGATGTTGCACCATGGCGTTGCCACATGTTGTGTTTCTACCTGACTCCATGCAGACGGGGCAGCACTCCCCAGCAGGCGTGAAGGGGAAGTTGCAGTGCATTGTGGGACAGGCGATCTCGTCACAAACCACCCGCCCGCCGGCACACAGACAGGTCACACAGGGCTTCGGGGACCAGACGGCCTGGTCGAACATGGTCAGACCCCGGTACTCACACTGGCCCTGCTTACCTGCAACAACAGACACGTCAGCGTCAGAGCAGCAGCTCAACACAGGTCTACGTCTTTATTGACTGGATATGAAGGGAGAGAAGTCATTTGGTTATTGTTAAAATATGTCAGTTTGTAAGATAAATCTTCTTATTCAGAGTCTATTCACTTAAAAATACAAAAGAATAGAACATGAGTAATGTGGCAGCGTTATAATTAACCATCTAATTACTATAACTATTGATAAGTATGAATGTTTAAAGACCGTTTCCATTCATAATAGATCGGCCGGTTGGTTTCCAGTTGCCGCAAACGGTCTGCTGTCAGCGGAAAGCAACATTTAAGTATAATATTGTATTATATGTATATACAATATAATTGAGCTTTAAAAGTCTGCAGGAGACGTTGATTTAACTGCTTGATGTGTTCATCTAAGAAAAATGTGCAGCTGCAAACGTCTCGTCGCCACTCTTCCATGTTTTCGTGGCCTGTTTGACGGATGCTGAGGGAACAGCTGTCCGTGAACCAATGGGAAACGAGGGCGGTGATTGGTCCAGAACAAAGCAAACCCAAACCCGTAGGGGGGGGGGGTCACGTGACCCTCGTCGGCCTCCCTGCTGCAGTAATTGCTGTGTGCGTCTAGTCAGATGTGAGGCCTGTACTTTAGCATCAGAAGCAGACAAAGCAGTGGTTTGTAGCGCGTCCACTCCTCCCTCTGCATTAACTCCACCGTTCAACATCAGGACCCCGGACGGCGCGGAGCTGTGACTGTCAGTGAGTCAGCAGAGGAGACTGTAAACCACTATGATACAGCACTCCGGGCCTCCTGTCGCGCCTGTCATCTCTCCTTTCTAATGGTATGCTCTTTGTGACGTCCATAGAAACACAGGTAGTTAGGAGGCTCAGCTCATTTCTCTTAAATGCTGTCTCTCCTATCTCGGTCCTTTGACACCGTCGCCCTGTCATCTCTGCCGGGAGCACACATACTTTACAGCTTTTCTCTTCCACGTACAATATCATCTCGCTCGTCGTTGAATATCTTCACTGTCCGGTGAATTGCAGGGTTTTGTGGAAATGACACAGCGACCATCGGACTGTGTAGCACCGTCGTTCTCTGCATATGTTCATGTGTTTTACTGGAAAATTCAACCCTTTCTGAGCAAAAACACCAATTTATATATTGCAGCTCCTCCAATGAAAAGGATGTTCTGTTTTATCATTTCATTATGAAGTTCATTTATTTCTTTGGGGACTGCTGGTCGGACAAAAGAAGACATCTGAAGTTGACATCCATCTTGTTTTGATAATATTTAGAAAAATCTAGACGATGGAAACACATTCAACACAACAACAGCTCTGTTTAGTGGAACCACTAGACCCAACATGGAGCCCCAACTGGCTCAGTACCCTGTAACATTCACACAGACGGTTATCATGTCGCTCTGTAAACTGCCGTCTGATCCGTTGGGTTGTTGTGACGATCACGAGGCATGTTCTCATGTTCTCATGTTCTCATGTTCTCAAAAAAACAAAGCCGCCCTGCAGCAGACTGCCCTTCTAATTACATAATGCCGACTTTATTGTTTTAAACTGAGCGGCTTTGAGGTCCTTCTCTTATTTTCTCTCGAGCTCTTTTCCCACAGATGGTTTTCCTGTCTGTTCGTGAGCTGTAATACGAGTTCATGGTGAAGCCTCAGAGCCCCGTTGTCACTTCCTGTTAGCCTCAGAGCCCCGTTGTCACTTCCTGTTAGCCTCAGAATAGGGGGCGGGGTTTAGCGAAGGATCTATTGTTTTGAAAACCGCTACAGCAGTTAGTTTAAATCCGCTTTATTTTTATTTAGTAAAACAGGCTTTTATAGGATTATTTTTGGATTGATTTCCATTTGCATATATACAAACGTTTATTTTATTTTACACTGGGTGTAATGCTAATATGCACACATTAGTTCCATCTCAAATGTCCATCAGGAAGTTCTCCTAATTTATAAACTTAATGATTAACAAAAAAATATATATTGGCCATGGAAACAATAATTACTGCAGATCTATTTTGGAGGAGTGATGCCCAATACAATTACTAAAATTGATATATCAGAGCATCCGTCTCACTAACCCGGGTTAAGGTTGAGTCACTGGTCCCATTAACTCAGTTCAAGGCGGTTTAAGTCACTGGTCTCACTGACCTGGGATAACGTTGTAGCTGGAGTGCTGTTCTTGTGGCTCCTTATTGGACTTCATGATCAGAGTGGTTCCTTGGTTGTCTCCAGGCTCCATTGGCATGCCGGGACCAGGAACCAGTCTGATCTTTAGAGGTCTAGAGCGCCCCGCTCTGGCCCGCCAAGGACCTGCAGCACATGGTCACATATCAACTCGTGCAGGCAGACGGACAGAATAGATCATTCTGTTTTAGCCGTGTGAAAAAGACAAGTGGCATATGAACTCCAGAGAGTGTCTTCCTCACCTTGTCCGTCCCTCTTCCTCTTCCCCCGGCGGATGTCTCGGTCCTGGTTGCGCGGTCTGTTCCCGGCCTGAGCGTTGGAGACGGTCACGACCACCAGCAGCCACAAGCTGACCGCCATCAGCCACCACCTCATCCCTGCAGAGCAGCGGAGACCAGGTTCAGGTTTTCTTACAGGAACCTCCGTTGAGGTCTTCACTATAGATGGGTATTGATGGAAAGGTATCTCTTGATGGTGATACCAAAGAAATACAAACAAAACCCTCTCTTTTTTTAAAGGTTAAGTTCTCAAATTCAAATAAAAGCTCCAATGTGTAATGCAGTTGAAACAAGAGCCTCAGAACACATTGGTTCCTCAGCAGGAACCCAGCAGGTTCCTCAGATAGACCAAAGACATTCTTCCAACAGCCACGGTTGTAAATCAAAACTTCATAAACCTTGAGGTTTAGTGGAGAAACAATGGTTTTCACATTTTGAAATGCAATGAATTTAAATCCAGATGTGTTACAGAAACCAGCAGCTAAAATAAAAATAACTGGAACCAAACAGACTTTTTACCTGCAGCAGCTTCCTGGACAAAAAGAGCTGCCAGTGCTGGAGCCGGCCCTCATATAGCTTTCTGCTGGGTTCCTAATGGTCGGGTGTGTGTGTGTGTTTGTGTGTGTGTGTGTAATGACTAGTCTATACACAGCAGTCCTGTCATTATTAAAGCAGACACCTTCACACACCTGATATTTGGAGCAGATTCAACAAGTTCTCTCTATCAGCCTCAATAACAATAATAAGATGTAGCTCTGCCCCAGTGCATGCTGGGAGCTGTTGTGTTAAATCGTAGGAGCTTCTGATTTTGTTGGGATGGTGCCCACGAGCCTGACTTTCAAGACAGAGACGGAGGTTCTTTAGCTGGACCCAAATGATAATGTTGGGCAGTTGTTTTTATTAAAATACCCAAACACAACGGAGCTCATTGAGTTTCACTGAGACACTCAATGAGCTTTCACCCAAAAACTACAGCTCCCATGAAGGTTCTTCAGAGCAGCAGCGCATATTTTAAACATGATGGTAAGTATCCGCCCACTCTCTCTCTCTCTCTCTCTCTCTCTCTCCACCATTCACATTAATATTCAGAGAGAGAGAGAGAGGAAAGGAACAGAAAAGCAGGAGGGAGGGGAGCGAAATGGAAAGTATTCAGCAGTTCAGTTTCTGGATGAGCAGGAACAGACGGAGAGATCAAAATAACCTGGAATGGAAGGAAACCAGGTTCTGTTTGCGTCTTCTTAACTGGGTTAAATGACTTCCTTTAGACGTGTTTGTGTTCTCATCACACAAACACAAACTAATGTTCTTCACACTAGAGAAACGACTCCACCGGTTCCCCTCTTGGCTCGTTCACTCCTCTTTATATTTTATAAATATTGCTTGTCCTGCTCCATGAGCCACTTTGTTGCATTAATCTTTGGGGTTCTTGTGTCCGTTTGGGTCTCGTAGACCGGGTTCAGGTCTAAGTTGTGGCCCTGTGCAGAAGCCTTCTCATAAATAACAATCTCATATTTTAGGGATACAAATTAATCAAAAAATCGAAATGCAGCTGACTTGGTGAAGTTGTATTGTAACGTTATTATTGTTATTATTATTGTTTTAAAGAAGTTAGTCTTTATTTGTTTTGATAATTATTGAGAAATGTCTCTGAACCAGGAAACCAAGGCAAAGTAAAGTGAAAACCGGGTTATCTTAGAAACCTGAATACAGATGTTCTACCACATTTAGTTCTGGCCCTCATCGCTCAAGGACCTTCATCGCCGCGCTGAAGGGGAACGTTGAGGAGCGTTGCATCAAACTAGGAGGAACACCTTCACGTTCCCTACAAGTCAAAGAATCCGAGTCGTTTTGTTCACAAGTTACAGACACCTCAGATCATCTCCAGCAACTGAAACAACTGTTTACAAACCACCTCCACAAAGAGAGAGAGAGAGAGAGACAGACGGAGAGAGAGAGAGAGAGACAGACGGAGAGAGAGAGAGAGAGACAGACGGAGAGAGAGCGAGAGAGACAGACGGAGAGAGAGAGAGACAGACAGACAGACGGAGGAGGAGGGGAGGAGCCGAGCAGACAAACAGACATTAACTCTACTTTACCAGCAGTTTGAAGGCAGCTGTGAGACTTGAGGCCAAATTCTTCCACCCTCTTTTCTCCTCCTCCGGTTCTGCAGGAGCTCCAGGAGAGGTGTGTGTGTGTGTGTGTGTGTGTGTGTCGCTGTGTGATGATGCAGTGTGTGTGTGTGTGTGTGTGTGATCGTAGAGAAGTTGTGTGGAGCCGAGCAGGCTAATAGAGCTTTGAGGGGAAGGTCAGGATTTGTTCTGCAGCTTGGACAAAGAGAGAGAGAGAGTGTAATGGAGAGAGAGAGTAATGGAGTGAGAGAGAGAGAGTGAGACAGGTCTGACATGTGTCTTCCTGTCTGAGGACGCTGCCAACGCGCTGCAGAATGTCAGAACGACAGTAAAGCGGAGCGTCGGGGGTTAAATCTTCACATGTCGCACAGTTGAAAAGGACAAAAAGAAGAAATGTGAAACACGAAGGTTCACCTCTGAGGTGGAAATACCAGGAGAGGTCAGGGGTCAGAGGTCACACAAGAACAAACATCCCACTCGCATGTGGAGAAGAAGCTTTTCACAGAGAGACAGTGAAACCTGAACTGAATGATTGATTATGAAATGATGACAGGAGGAAAAGGAAAATAACAATATAATTATTACCACAAAGGTAACGGTGTCAGAAGTACACACATTTCAGTAATCAAGGTATTTAATTGCAAACGTCTGGTACTCAATGGACGAGTAAGTGTTTAATATTTCGGAGTAACTGTGTGCAGATGTAGAGATTTGGAACATTTGCTGATCGTTAACTTTTAACTTTTACAATTGTTTCTCAGAAATCCCTGAAATATACATTAGTCATTGAAAGTGCTTGAATATATATATATATATATATTTTGCAATAATAAGTACTTTTGACGGCAGGTGATTAGTTCAGGTTAATCCATTCATAATTCAGTGAAAGTTCATCAGAGTGAAGTCTTTAAATGTTCGGTTTTCTTTCCGATCCACAGTCCAGATGCTCAGTTTACAAAGATGTATGAAGAAGATAGGAAGCAGATGTTTACTTTGGAGAGGAGAGAGAGGACAGAGGACAGATCTATGAGGAAGTATGTGTGATATTTATTAAAAATGACTGGAACAAGTTAATACTGAACCTAAATCAACCTGAAGACCAGATTAAGAGCAGATGAGACATTAACAACATGGTTCTGGTCTCTCTCTCTGGTCTCTCTCTCTCTGGTCTCTCTCTGGTCTCTCTCTGGTCTCTCTCTCTCTGGTCTCTCTCTGGTCTCTCTCTGGTCTCTCTCTGGTCTCTCTCTGGTCTCTCTCTGGTCTCTCTCTCTGGTCTCTCTCTCTGGTCTCTCTCTGGTCTCTCTCTGGTCTCTCTCTGGTCTCTCTCTCTCTGGTCTCTCTCTGGTCTCTCTCTGGTCTCTCTCTGGTCTCTCTCTCTGGTCTCTCTCTCTCTGGTCTCTCTCTGGTCTCTCTCTGGTCTCTCTCTGGTCTCTCTCTCTCTGGTCTCTCTCTGGTCTCTCTCTCTGGTCTCTCTCTGGTCTCTCTCTGGTCTCTCTCTGGTCTCTCTCTCTGGTCTCTCTCTGGTCTCTCTCTCTGGTCTCTCTCTCTGGTCTCTCTCTCTCTGGTCTCTCTCTCTGGTCTCTCTCTCTGGTCTCTCTCTCTCTGGTCTCTCTCTGGTCTCTCTCTCTCTGGTCTCTCTCTCTGGTCTCTCTCTCTCTGGTCTCTCTCTGGTCTCTCTCTCTGGTCTCTCTCTCTCTGGTCTCTCTCTGGTCTCTCTCTCTCTGGTCTCTCTCTCTGGTCTCTCTCTCTCTCTGGTCTCTCTCTCTGGTCTCTCTCTCTCTCAAATGCCTCTTGGTTGAGTCACCTGTGGGACACGCCCCTCACCTGTGGGACACGCCCCTAACGACTGCAGCACACAGAGTGGAGTAAAGTAAACAGTCATCATTTCTTCCTAAATGTTCGCTGCTGTTTTTGTGAGAAACAAAGAAGCAGAAGTTTCCACTGGGCCCGAAGTCGTTTTCATTCAACATCTCAGCTGTAAACAACACACATGACGTCACGCTCAAAGTGTTCACTCCACAGTTTAATGTTCAGGTGACTGAACGTGTGCTGCAGCGCCTCCTGCAGGCCAACAGCAGTAATGTGCAGGAATCACAACCAGCACTCAGCTGGTAATGTGGCTACCGGAGCTAAAGGCTAAACTATCTGTTTAGTAAATTAACTCATAATATTTCACACAAACTTGTCATTGAAACAGAAAATAACTGTTGTCAGTAATTCACTCAATATTCATATTTTTGTTATACTTATTTGTAAAAGTTCTTCAAGACAATACTTGAATATGTCAGAGAAACCAAACGGATGCTTGTTTTAAAAAGTATAAATGATTTCATAAATTTCTCTCTCTCTCTACAGGAGAAGTATCCATCTGTCGTCTCTCTTCCTGGAGGCTGCAGTTCAGAGGTCGTGACCCTGAACCACCCTGAGCTTTCTGGGTAAATACTCTGCCGCCGGTGGAGCGCAGTAATGCAGCGCCGCCTCTTCGTCTGACCTCCGTCTCCGTTCACAGCTGCCTCTTGTTCGTCCATTGGTCGGTGGACGTGTCCAGAGAGGGCGGAGTCTCTCCGAAGATCGAGCTGCTGACAAAGATCCCCGAGAGAGGTGAGACTACCTGGAGACACGGAACGCTACGACAAACACAAACAGGGTGCTTACTGGGACGCAGACCGGATTAAAACTGAAAGACATACAATTACATTTTTTAAAAAGCATGTAGAGGTTGTGTTATTTAGCCCCGAGTACTGTCTGCAGACTGCAACACGCTCCACCAATACAGGAGGTTTAACAGTAAGGGGACATGTACCAGATGTGTTATTGATCAGGAGGTATTAGGCAGAGTTTCCACTGTAAAAAAACTAAATAATTTACCACAGACTAAACTGTGTTTTCGTTCTAACTGTGGAGCGAAAGTGTGAAGTGGGGGGGGCCAACGAACCCTTCCTCACGTCCTGCTGCCGGCGCCTTCGCTCAAACCTCACCCGTCCTCAAACTCTGTCCTTTTTTTATTTCGATCTCAACTTCACATCCGGACGGAAGGTTTCATGACGGCATCTCGTCCGTTAAAACAAAACACCTCCAGAAGTAAAGGCCTCCTCCTCTCAGATTGTTACCATGACGTCACCTTTTTTCTTCTTTTTTTTTGCCCGACTGACTAAAATATTTGCCAGTCTGCTCTTCTCGTAATTATTTTGACGTGTCAGGTATCTCCTTGGACATGGTCAGCACGTCATTTGATCACAGGTGAATTGATGGGATGTATTTCGTGTCTCTGCAGCGCTGCAGCTGTTTCCCTCTCAGGCTGTAGGTGGCGCCGAGGAAGCCTTCCAGAGCCTGCTGAGGCTTCTGGGCCCTGAAGCGGCCCTGGAGTCCGTCGTCATGGCGGTCGGCCTCTCACGGGACACGTAACTCACGTCTTCATCTGTGCACAACAACCTCTTACAAATAAAAACACACACACAGCGATGGTTTAGTCTCTTAGAAATCTTTATTTAATAGAAAGCTCGACTGACGCTTGTAACGGCAGAGCTCATCGGTCAAAATCTACAAAAATAAATAATTTAAATACAAAATGCAGGACAGCGGTGTCGCCTTTTTTGTATTCTCAAATAGTTTTTCTCCTCAGATATTTACACACACGCACACACACACACAGCCATTAAGAAGTCTGCAGCATCAGTGCTGCGATGCTTCTGCAGGCCGACGCCCAGGCAGCAGGCGGAGGCAGAGGCAGCCGACCAATCAGACGGCAGCTCGCCTGTCGGGAGCGCCACCGTCTCGGCGTTTTCTCCCGATTACAGAATCTTAAAAGGAATTTATTTTTGCCCCAGTTTGTGTCCGATAGCATTATTGTTAAATTATATCTGACAATCTGAACCCACATTGTATTGACACTTTAATAACTTAAAAGAGATTTCCTGAATCCTTGAACAACATTTTCTTCTCGTCTTCTCATGAACTTTTCACACAGTCCTGAATTTACTCCTCTAGGACTTCACTCACTATGAAACTCACTCTGCTGATGAAGGAAAAGCAGTTCAAAGCTCCACGACGAGCAGCTGGAATCAGACGCTGGTGTTTATTGTGTCCGGCTAGATAAAATAATAATAATAATAATAATAATGGTTATATTGTTTTCAGGCTTATTGCTTCACTCTTCAAAACACAGCAGTCGTACGTCCCTCATTTATAAAATATGACGACACAAACTGAAGCGGCTTTTTTTTCTCACGATCACAACCGCCGAGATTATGAAAATAATCTGTTCGGTTTGCAGCTTTCGTGATCGGATGCTTTGGCGTTAAATTCGTTACAATGTTTAGAAGTTATATAAAACTTAAAAAGTCTTGGTAACATCAAATCAGCTGCTGAGATATTAACCCACCCTCTTCCCATGAGCCTCTGCTTCCCTGTCGTGCTGCCTGCTGCGTCTTCAGTTCAACAGTTAGAAAGATCAGTGGTTGGTTCAGTTCACTGCGGTCCGCTCTCCATCCTTTTGACTCCTCCGTCTCCCTGACAACGAAGCTGACGCAATTGGGTTCAAAAGGGTCAAACTCCAGAGTTAGAGGGAGTGAAGCGGTCTTGTTTTTAAACCTTTAGTTTAGCGTTTGGACTTAACAGAACCGACCGCGTCACCCTGCTGACGCCCGGGAGGGGGAGACATGCGATTGGCTCGCGTCGCAGGGCCGTCAACCTGCTGCTGATAAGCGAGGAAGCAGCCGCCGCTCATCATCATCATCATCTCAATGGAGTGTGAAGGAGCTTTTTTCTGTCTAGTTTCCTTCTTGTAGTGTGATTTGTTTTCCAGGCGTTTGATTGGCTGACGGAGGTGGTGGAGGTTGGAGAGCGGACACTGTAAACAGGAACTGAAATCAAGTGTTACCAGTTTATCTGAAGCCTCAGCGAGCGCGGCTGGATTCAGAGGGCGATGACGTCAACGGGAAAGGAAATCTCAGGTCTGGTGTGTGACGACAAAAAGACCACGATGCAACACCTGGACCACAATGCAACACCTGGACCACGATGCAACACCTGGACTTGTCTGCTGGTGCTAACTAAAGAACTTTAAAAACGGGCTGCTAGTCCCACCTCCCGATGACGTCACCGTCACGCCTTCTGAAACCTCCCAGCGCCCCTGAACGCATCATTTTGCAAACGTCAGGCGACTCTTGTTGCGCTTCGGTTTCGAATCGTCGGGAGTTCGAGGTACTGAGAGTTCACGGCCGCGTCCACAGATTACAGTTACAAAACTGATCCGAGATCAGAGGCTAACCGACTTCGCGGCTTCGTCTCTGATCTCAGCTGCGAACGCAGACTGTAACAAAGCAAGTTTTCTTGATACAAACACACACACACACACACAAACACTCTCCAGTCCTACAAGAACATTTAGGCACACGGACAAACACAACAAGCCACGTATGGCACAGAACAACCAGCGGAGCAGCAGCATGAAGCCCGTCTCACGAGGGCTGCGCCGTTACCCAGAAGCCTTTGCTCTGGTGCGCACTGACCCTTTTGCTTTAAGATACTCTGCTCACATTGGTCTTCTGTTCAGGGAAGTGGAGCGATGACGCATTGCATCGGTGTTTCTGATTGGCCGACTGCGAGTCTGCACCGAAACCTCCAGGCTGAATTTGTGGTTTGGGCTTAAATTGTGAATAAGAGACGGAGAACCTCTATGCAGCAAGTGTAACACTACGCATCCCCAGGTTAGTGAACACGGGAGTGTTAGACAACTACTTACATGCTGCTTTTCTTACAACAAAACAGAACAATAAGAGTTAAAATAATGTGCTTTTTCTTCTTTTTTTATAAACAAAAAAGGTGTTACGTCAGAACCACCAAAAGGCAACTGGACACAAACGTCTCCGCTTGAAGAACCTACAAGAGCTGATTAGTCACAAGACCCGGCTGGACCTTAAAGGGTCAGTTTACCCAAATTACTCAACACACTCAGTGCTAAGACGACAACAGCTGCATCAGCTAATTCAACACGTACAATGTCAGCTGTTAATTAAACTATATGCTCATGGAGGCGTTGGTCTACTGGACTGTATGTCAGTACAACAACCTCTGACGGCACCAACAGAAAATGAACAATAAAGATTTAAAAAAGGTAAATTAATAACGGCTGATGTACTTGGTTGCATTATATTATAAAAAGGTGTACCTAATAAAGTGGCCACTGAGTGTGTTTTGTTATTTATTAATCTTCCTTCAAGTGAAATTTCTCCACGCAGATATTTTAGTTTGTTGGCAATGAAAGGTCATTTTAAGAATATATTTTAGAAAACAATGTTTTTATTGGAACTATTCTTCAAAATAGTTTCAATTAAAACCATTGTGTTTTGTAGATTATCCAGTTGTATTATACACTTTATATATAAAGAAATGTAATTTCTCAATGCTGTGACAGTCTCATAAATAAAACCAGAACTGGATAGATTTCACTGGAGGGAAGAGGCAAGGCTTTTTTAAAATTATTATTATTATTATTATTATTATTATTTTTATTTTTATTTAGGTGAAGTTACCCTTTAACGATACTCAACTCCTTCTTAAAAAGAAAAATAGTCACCAACATTTGACCTTCAAAATCTCGGCAAAAACGCCCGATAAGAAAAAAAAAAAGTTACCACGACAACGAACTGAGACGTCGAGCGCCTCTCGCTGTCATTTGGCTCTCGTGATTCTGGTTCACGAAGGTTTTGAAAACCAAAACGCTGCCGCACCTCATCTCAAAATAGTGGACCGAAGACCTCCGTGGAGTCCAGCAGAGAACTGGATCCTCTCCACCTGCAGGTGACCAGGTCAGCCCCACCTCCGCGTGGCCGCCAGCTGTGGCAACCAGTGCTTTCCGTTACCACGGCGACGCTGCTGGTCAACCTGGACATACATAATGGCTCCGCCTCGCTCTCCCAGAAGCCCCGCCTACATTCAGGAAAGGACATCTTACGTAGGTCGACGCCCAACAACATGCTTTTTCCTCTCTTCTCTTTCACTCTCCTTCCGTCTTCTCGGAGCTCCGGCCGGCCCTCGTCCCCGACGAGGAAAAGGCCGAAGCTCCCCGTGAGTTTTCTAATAAATATGCATCATGACAGGACACAGTGGTGACACTGGGATTCACCTCCTGGTGGGAGTGGCGCGTTAAAGAGTCTAGAATCGGTAACGTCCGATGAGTTAGTGGTGACTTTCCCGGAGATTTATTGTATTTGCCCGAGCTGTTAACCGCCGTCAACACGGAGCAGAGTGAAGAAGCTGCAGTACCGTCTCTGGCCTGTAGTGATTCTCGACCTCTGCGTCAACATCGACTCTGTTTCGATCACGAGTCTGTTAGTCGGGGGGTCCGGCTCTTATTGGGGGGGGGGGGGGAGGGGGAGTTCACATGGGGTGGAAGAGCAGCGTGCAGTCCTCTCTCTCTGCAGCTGTGAAGTTGCCAGAGTGTGGCGACAGAGAGCCCTTCGGCAAGGCACCGCCAGTCTTCAGGTAGCAGGAGACGATCTTCTGGTCCAGGCGCAGCTGGCTGGGGATGCTGTCGAACGGCTTTGGGTCCAGGTCCAAGATGGAGACGGAGTACGAGAGAGCCGCCGGCCTGGAGGAGAGGAAGTCCCTGAGCCGCCTCTGACTGGAGAGACTGGGGGAGGAGAGGAGGGAGAGTTAAAGCCGGTATCTGGCGCCACCTGGTGGCCATCATCATGCACTACAAGCTGGTTCATGAAAACGGTACACGATGTCTCGGGGACCAAAATGAATGGTTCATTCGTTTTATTTCTCTGTAGGATGCGACATAATGTTGTCGGGCACCCGGGGAGCCAAAACGATTCCCTTTTAGTGAACGTAAATTAAAGAGTGGCCTTAAGTGAATTACTACACAGCGTAATCCCTCAATACTGGATCGATAAAAAAAGATTGACCATTAAGACACAAACAGAAAGACTTAAGTGGTCCTTTAAGTCTCCTGCGGACTTTAGGTCCACCTGTCAGCTAATGGGGCAACAATCCTCTCCCTCAACTCTTACCCTTCTTCATCCTCTTCTTCCTCACCGCTGGGCACCAGAGCGACCATGATGGAGCAGTCCTTGGCTGTCATGGCGACGCGGTACTGATGGACCTGAAGTCAAAGCACACGGTTCCTTTTAGTAACCAATTCACAAAGAAATCAGTTGGAAATCTGTCACAGTATTTTCAGCCTGTTATTCGACACC
>NC_046970.1:23229135-23354135 GCF_009769545.1 Cyclopterus lumpus | reverse complement strand
TTTTATTGTGGTATCGTTGACGCCGTTTTTCCACAATGCATGGCAGCATTCCAACTTCCATACAGTTGTTGGATTTAAGAGAAACAGATTGAAAAAGAGAGAGAGGTGCAGCTGAGAAAAGGTGACATTAAGTCCTTAGTATGGATCAAACTCTCCCAACACTCGATCCTACATTTCCCATAATGCAACCAGATGGTCACTTCCTGCCTGGTGAACGGTCTTTAAACCGTCTCAAACTGTAACGCAGGTTTTCTGTTATGCATCTGTAGCCCTCAAGCCCAAGCTGAGGTAACTCTAAAGACATCACTATGACATCAGGGTTATCCCCCGAGAACCAAAGAAGGCATTGTTACTTTTACAGGCTGAGGAGGACCAGTTGTTCTGCTAACCGTGACCAGTAAACTGATTTACTCGTGTAGAGGAGTGCAGGTATTAAGGAGCGGGCAATATGGACAACAAATGTCATGTCACAATTTCTTTCGGGCAGGATCCCGATCCAATCACAATCATTTTACATACATGTTACTGAACAACCAAACCAAAAACACACTGACATTTAAATATTTAGAAGTTACTCTTCAAAATCCACATAAATCACTCTTTTACATTGGCATGAGTCAGAGCCACTTATTTAAAAATAGAAAATGTCACTTTGAAAGCTGGTCCGTCAGTTACTCACATTTATTTCCTTCTTTCAAAACAGTGGTGAAAAGCACCAGAAATGTTGGGAGTTGAGTTTTCATGAAAACCAATTTATGCCTGGTGTCTTAACTGCATGTCAAATCATTCAGAGCACTCAAAGCACTCTTTTCTAAAGCCCAACGCTGTTTTAACCGAAAACTCAGCTGAAAAACACAAAAACCCTGAATCCCTCAGCGTCTCTCTTTCACTGTTTTGAGACCGTGAACGTCCGCAATGTCTTGGGTTGCGGTTCTTTGAGAGAACCAACAATTGCTTACCATTTGGGAATTTTGGATGAATATATTTCCCAGATTTTTTTCTCTAATCCGGTTTTCTCATTGTAATCAGAATCTTTGACATGATCAGAAGATAGAATAATGCTGATTTTCATATAAACATTTAATTGATGGTGTGATGTGTGTGTCTGGTATTTGGTAATCTACAGAGCTTCTTTAAGCTCCTGGTTTGGGTTTCATGGCACATCCGTTTCACACCAAAAAGACAAAGTCGGCATCTAACTGGTGAAATATCGAAAAGCTAAAGAACCAGATAAAACCAGTGCTAAAAGTGAGAGTGAATTTACCTTCATCAGGTGGACCCAAACATGACTCTCACATTCCTTCTCGTCCTCTCTCTGCTCGTCTCAGGTGAGTGGGCGGAGTCTTGCCAACCTGAGCCAGCGGGACGCTATGCAAATCCTGGCGGCCAGTCAGCGTCCAATCACCATGCAGATCAAGGGCCAGAGGGCGTGTGGCACCGAGGCCGACAGGGGAATCTGGGAGCCGCTTCCCCTCAATCTGCAGCATCTTAATCTGCCCCTGCCACTGATGGCGGGGCTCAACGCCTCCAGCCCCTCCTACCAGGACAGGTAAACACACACACAAACACACACACACACACACACACACAAGTCCTTTAATACACACACACACACACACACACACACACACACACACACACACACACACACACACACACACACACACACACACACATACACTGTGTAAGATGCTGTTTAAACATTCTCTTTTTCACAAACTAGGTTTTGTTTTCGAGAACCAATAAGAAACTCCGTCACAAATCACTTTATATTGCGATTTGGTTTGCAGACTCACATCGGATACATTTAATTTACAAGCACATTTGCAAACAACTACAAAAGTTACAGCAGATCAGAGCAGTGAAGTGATGAAGAAGAAGTCACCGTGATCAATGTGAATGATGGACAAAGCGAGTATATCAGGGTTATGCGCATGGTTTAAAAAAAGAAACGTTTCGCCTTGAAGACATTTTAATTCCGTGTTCTTGTCGACTGTTTCAGACATTATTACAGCCATCTGTCTCTGCCACAAGATCACTGTGAAGCAGGACGGTACAGCTACCTGTCCAGCTCTCCACGGGACACCGTGGACATCGGCCACCAGGTGACACTAAACAACACACATTGGAAATGTTACAGTTTAAATGCAGTAATCTTCAAAAAAATATTGGATATCTTATCATATCTGGCCTCAGCAACGATTGGCTGTTTAGTTCGGACTTTACAAAGGATTCTAGCAGTTAAATAATAAACGAACAAGCCATAAACATAAAAACGCTTCGTCATTGTTCCCCATCATGAATCCCTCAGGATCCAGAACTGACTGGTCGTGGACCAAAGGGACAGAACTGCTTGATGGGATGTTGCAATGCAAACCTGGAGGAACCGAACGGGTTCCACAGTCAGGTAACCAGAACTGTGTTGTATATCTTATAGCTGGATATCCTAATTTTTAAATAGCTGTGTCAGTTAAGATAACAGACTTTCAGTACTGTCACCAAAACAATGACCTTTCTCGTTTTTGAGTAGAGATAACAGAAGCTGAGAGGGATTGCAATTAGTTTTTATCGCTCTATAAATATAATTAACAATATCTTTTGGTTAAAGACTCAAGTGCACCATGCGTAGTGGGAAGAGGGTGTGGTAGTGCATTCTGCCTATTCTTATAGCATTGGTTCACAACCAGAGTATAAGGAATAAGGGATGAGAGAATATTTATCAGTTTTCGGCAAAAACGTAAACAAACTCGGATGACATGCTTCAGCTGTTAAAGACGTTCATGTTCAGTAGGAACCAAAAGGCCTGAGTCTGAGTGTTGCAGAAAGAGTAAGGAACTCTCACGTATTGAGAGGCGGACAAAAACATTTGGGGTTTTGATCTTGTTGAAAAGAGAAATACAGAATATGGGGACCCTTATTGTTTAAGGGTCATAAGCCAAACTTGCTCAAATATATGAGTTCAATGATCAACATTTATACAAGAACGTTGACTGGCTAAAAATAAAATATACAATTTGTATTTAATTATGGAAATGGCTGATAAAAGGATAATTAAATAGATTCTGAGCAAGAAGTCACTACTAACCTTCTGTACTGCCACAGAAACAGTGAGTCATCACTCAGAAGGTCCCACACAGATAAAACATAACAAATGCAGTTATTTATAGCGTGTTAGTGTGTGTATTTGGGTACATTAACTTGGATGCCTGTTGTTGCAGACAGACGACGAGGACTTCATGCTGGAGAAGCCACTGGGCTTCCTGCCGCTGCACCACGAGCTCGACAGCGGCCTCGGCTGGACTGATGGGTCCCTCCACCAGGGGGACCTTTCGGGGCTGGAGACCGAGGAGGGAGGCCTGGAGGACTGTCATTCGCACGGGGCCCTTGCCCCGGGGGGTTGCGGAGGCTTCGGAGGAGGCGGCTCTCCTTCCTCCGAGTCCTTTATTTCCTCGGAGCTCAGCGACTCGGGCTTCTACAGCGTGAGCACCGGGGAGTTCAGGCACTTCCAGAGGCTGCTGGAGAAGCGAATGCGGATGTACAATGCCCGGCTGCAACATCAGGGCGAACCCTGCGAGAGGCGCGAGCGGCGCGACAGCTGCCCCAAGAGCCACCGCGAGCTTCTTGAGGCCATCCCCGAGGCGCTGGCCATGCAGCCTCAGTGTCCACGCCTGCAGCTCGAGATGGACGAGGACGCTGGGTCCATCATGGATATCCCGCCCCGCGGACTTTTCAGGTAGACCGTATTTCCATGGCAACAATCAGCAACACCTGTTGACAATGAGAGGCAGAAGCAAATATGGCTCAGTCAGTGGTTGAGAGACAACGTTATGGAGCTAGAAATGTATCGAGTTTTCTGCTTTTGCTTCACTTGTACATATTCATACCTCACACTCTTAAAGTTTTCCACATGGCAGTATTGACAACTGGAGAAGTATGTCCCTAATTTATACCAGCCTAAACCAGTTGTTAAAACCATAGAGAAAGTTTGCTGGATTTAACAAATGCTTTTTTTTAATTTTGTTAATTTACCAAGAATACCAAACCAATTATTCAAGGTTGCATAGCTTTGTGTCATAGATGAACTTAAATATGAATCTAGGGTTAATGCTTTTGTTAGACTGACTTCACGTGACTCCTGAATATGGATTTGTTGACCTCACTGTCTGTCTGTATTTCCAGGGTTTCATCGGTCCAGTTCCATAAAGCTGACCGGCCCTGTCTGAACCGTCACAGCTCCAGCAGTGGAGCCCTCTTCAACCCCTCTCACGCTCATGCTGGAGTCTCACGAATGACTGCCCCGGTCCTCTCCACCTGCAGCACCCCCTCCAGCCACCGGAGATCACTCGTACCCATGCAGCAGCACCACCAGAGCTCCAGTTCAGTGGGGATGCTGAGGAGAAGCCGAACTCTGCACCATCGCCCTCCTCCACAGGAGTACCGCCGTCGGGCCAGCCACCCGGCTTCCCCCTCCTACTGCGCAGCAACCATGCACCACTGCGGAGGTAACAACGTCCTCCCGCCGGGCCTGCCAGAGGAAGGTGAGCTGGTGGCTGGTGTGTTGGCTTCTCACCCAGCAGGCCTGGCCCTCTCGCCACAGCAGCACCCCAGCGCTATGGGGCACATGAGGGGCACCAACACCCACGAGTGCTGCTACGACAACAACCCTAATGCCCAGATCGCTCACCACGACTGGTGGCACTCGCAAGAAAGAAGCTTGATGCCTGAACAACTGTTGACAGAGAGGGAAAGAGAGATCGAGAGGGAACTGGAGCAAAAGAGGCAAATGCAAGAGAAAGAGCTCGAGAGGGAGGCGCAGATTCAAGAGGAGATGGAAAGAGACAGGCAGCAGGAGCTGGCGAGGTGCCGAGCACGAGAGCAGCAGCACCTCCAGGGTTTGATCCACCCTCCTCAGGCTGGAGACGTCAATGACACCTGGCCCAAACCGGCCAACCGTCAGTCCCAGGGTGGCGGGGGAGGCAGAGGTCTCTACAGCACCATGGAGGGCCACACAGGGGCCGGCTATGCTGCTGGATGGGATGCAAAGATAGGACACATGCATGCATGTTCAAGCCCTAATCCCAGTTGTGGTTTGCAGCCAAAACTTAATCCGAACTCCAAACCCAACGCGACCTCGCGGATCTCCAGGAACCAGCTCCTGAGAGACCGGGCATCTCAGCTGGCGGATGAGCGCAGTGGGATGAGCACAGATGAGGAGAACAATACCGACATGCTGATGGGTCGGTACTGGAGTCGAATGGAGAGAAGGGAACACTTCCTGTTGGCCCGCGAGCAGAGGCAGCAGCAGCAGATCCATGCCAGAGGAGGGACTATGCGCGACGTCATCATCAGGGGAGGAGCCATCACTGGGGGTGGAGGAGCCTCCGTTGGAGACGGAGGCATGCTGGACAGCAGAGGGGGCGGGGCTTTTGCAGAAGGGAGGTGCAACACGGTCCTGGAGCTAAGTCAGAGGAAGCTGAGCCGCATGAGGAACAGGAAGCTGTTGGACGACTGGACGACAGTAGAGGAGCTGCTGGCTCACGGGACCAGGCTGAACAACCAGGACGGCACGATGTGTACCAGCTCCCTGCTGACGGTCACCACCGTATAACCGCATGGACACCACGTCTAACTGTAACTCTGTGTGAGTGTGTGTGTGTGATGTTACGCTAACAAAACGACATTTAAGTAAATCCTCGTATTCGGTCTTCTCCGAGGTCAGATGGATATCAGTTTCATCTTTGTGTGTCCAGTACAGAGAAAAGTCCAGTACGTGTTCAGCATAGCTTAATCTAAAAAGAAGAAAAAACTAAAACTTTACAACAACTGCAAAGCTGACTGATTTAGAGCTGCAACGATTCTTTGATTAGTTGCAGCTCTATTCAATTAATTGCCAATTTTGAAAGTCGATTAATTGGTAATGTAATTCAGTTTTTTTTGCTCTTAAGTGACAGTAAACTTTGAGTTGTGGACAAATAGCATTTTTGAGAACGACACTTTTTATAATTTTTCTGACATTTTGTAGACAAAACAAATAATCGATGAAATCGTTAAAATAATTGACAACGAATGCAATCGTTACTAACTTGGTTGTTAGTTGGACACTCCAGGCAGAGTGTACACACTGCACTGTTTGCCACCCTGCTGTCCGAACGAGGTCCTCTTCATATCTGTACTGGAAGCACTACATTTATACCGATATCCATCCCGTCACAAGACGGCGAACAAGGCGATTTACGTAAATGTCCGACTGTTCCTTTAATGAATGTGCGCGCGAGAGGGAACCTCACTGTCATCGCTGTACATCACCTCAACTGATAGCTTTATGTGTGGCTGTGTCACCACTGTACAGCACTCCGGACACGGCGTGTGCGTCAGTGCATGACGCTTGTAAAGACAACGGAACAAGGTCGGGTGCGCACGTGCGTTTGCATCACGTGCTTCATGCTATACATCTTATGCTACATGTATTTCACAGAATCTTTTTTGACAAGAATTACAAAAACAATGTGGGTTAAGACTCAAATCCTCAAACAGACCATGAGATTTCGGGGAGCAATACTGTTCTGCGTGATGTACCTGGCTGTGCACTAACGATAGACCACATCAGCTGTAGCAATGCAGAAAAATGACAACTGAGATTTGATACCAAATCCTGAATGGTTTTTATATAAACTCTGTTTACAATTAAAATATCAAATCGGTGGGAGCTTTTGTAACTGAAATGAAGAAGAAAACAACCTGATTTATTTGGTTGTTAAAACACTAGTGAAACCGTGTTGATCAGGGATGGGGAACAATGTGCCGAGGAGGTTTTGCTGAGCTGCAGCTTTAATCTAGAAAAAGTTGTGTTTCAGTTGGCGTTCACGTCGTATAATTCAGACTGCACTTATTTGGAGTCGTCAGTTGCAGAAATATCAGATGTATCAATACAAATGGCCACCACCACAAGCAGTTACGTTGAAATAAAATTAAGATTCAAATATATAAAAAGGAGATATAGACTCAAAATGAATGAAAAAATAGGTAAAATGATCATAAATAGCTCAGACGTAATGTCTATTTATCTGGTGTGGCTACAATCAGAAAACAACAGACTTGTTGCACAGTTATCACGCCTCCATTGTCTCCAGTGTAAACATGACTGGATCTGTGGGCAGCAGCCTACGCATCCTTTGTGATGACGACTGAACTTCCTTTATATTATGAGCCTGCGCAGCTCACCGTGTGAAGCATTGACACGACGGAAACAACGGCAATTAAAACTACGTTTTAAGAGCACCACGAGTTGTAGGCTACGCCGCCTAAATAAAACATAAAACATATATTCGTGTTCTTATCGGGAGTTCTCTCCCCCCGTTCCCACTGTTCTGCTGACACGGCGTGATAAGGTATGTTGGCCCTTCGTGGCACATGGTTCTCTGTTCCTGCTGGTGTCTTTACTGTTGGCGGGGTGTTTACAGACCTACCTACCCAGGTAACAGCTTATGCATGTTTACTGAAAGCTACAGTGATGCGTTGACTGTGTGGAGACAATTTCAAAGAAAAGAGGATACGCCTCAAGTCAACCGTACCTTGTCCAGGCTGCTGCAGCGGCTGTACTTTGAGAGCTCAAGTCAGTGCTGACATTCCACTAAAAGCAGGCACATTGTGAGTACATCTGAAATCTTCTGATTCCAGATCTGCAGTTCGGGAAAAAGTGCAATAATACCTCAAGCTAGTTTTAATACGACGATGACAGTGTCGCGTGCGCTTCCTGTCAGGCGTCCATCGAATGCAGTAACTCGTTTTAAATCAAACAGATGCACAAACGTGACGAGTCACCGCAGGCGCACAGTAATCCTTGAATCTAAAATGGCGAGAGCAAAAGGTTATGTAGATATTTACATTATTTCTTTACATTGTTTTCCATGAGAGGGACCTAAGAAAACAAACTTTTCGCACATCATTTTTTATACTAAAAAGTTTTCCCTACCTTTCTGTACCAGGGACGGAGGCCAGTGGAACGACTGTAGATAGAACGAGTGTGTGTTGATGTTTTCTTTATAAACTATCATAGTGATTTGGGGAAGAAAAAAATAAGTTTCTTGTCATTGTGTTGGACATATTTCAATATTTTTCTTGTGGTGGTTATGAAACCAATGTGAACAGTTTAAAAATCTACTTGATTTACTTAAAAGCTGGTGAACCTTTGATTTACCATTTTCAAAGAGTGAACACAAAATGTGAATATTACTGTCTCTTTACACGGCTAAATTGAACTTTACTGTTGTTTTGTGTCATTATGACATGTACATATTGATTTTGTCAGAAAGTGCAGATGAGGTTGGAGTTAGCAAAAGGACATGCTGATGCCATCAGACGCCTCCAGTGGTTTATCATGTGATTCTGTAGGTTTATAGCTGTGTTATGGAGGCTGTATATACAGCACAGAGATTAACATTGTAGTATTAGTACGTTTTAACACTCACAATAGTCAAAATTCATGGTTCAGTTTGTTCTGAATGTTAAACGTGGCATCCATGAAGTATAAATAGGATCACTGACACTCTAATGCTTAAAGGAACACGACAACAATTCCAGATGAATCTCCTTGTTCCCGTTCTCCAGAGTCACATGTTTCAGTTTCTTCTCTGTGTGTCCGGCACGTGTTCAACAAGCAATGCTAAACGTTTAATCTTATGAATTTAACATGTGTATAGAAATAGAAATATATAAAACACACAAGTTGTGGTTTTACCGGATGCGTTTAGCTTGGTTGGCATAACGATTGGGAGCAGAAGGAAACTACAAGTTTACTTGTAGTTTAATTTACTTTTGTCTAAGAGCTCAGTTGAAGGCTGATGGGAACCAATGAAGTATTGGTTCAATTTTGACCTAAAGATAAAAACTCAAATGCATCTTAAAAATGATCACAATTAATCCAGAGGGTGGCATAAATGACAACGCCAAATTTCATGGAAATCCATCCAGATAGTTATATATATATTTCAGTCTACATCAGTGGTAGTGGACGGAGAAAAAGAAGGAAAAATCCTCTTCGCTCACAAACTAGGCATCAATCCCAACAATTTGCAAACTGCCAAAAGAAAAGAGTGCAAAGTCCAAAAAGAAGAACAAGAATTTTAACACAAAAGGCCTTTTTTGTTACGTTCGATGAGAACAACCAGTCTCATCCTCGCCTCGCTTGCCTTTTCATTTCCCTTACGTTCCCATTTGTAATACCAAACTCTGATAGTTGTTAAATCCAACCAGGGAGAGCGCCATCACTCGTCACGACACCAGATCGCTGAATCACGCAACAGTGGGAGGCCAAACTGGGCCTCTCGGAAGCTCTGTTCCTCGTAGTGAGGTTGCCGTTCCAAAGCAACTGGTTCATTCATAAATCAGACAGCCTCGAGCTAGGCTAGCAGTTCCCCTCCGCCCACCAGTCTTTGAGCCTCTCTCTGCACCGGACACACAGAGAAGTAAACCGACATCCAGAGAACGTGGAGGACGAACAGAGAATTCAAACTGTTGGTTTAAAACACTCAAACTCGGACAGAGAAAGAGAGAGTGAGAGAAAACATGGAATCTGTTTGCTTCCATGTTTTCGCTCTCTCTTTCTCTCAGCTGTGACTCAACCAGCCTGAATAATGGATGACGAAGAAAGAATCTTTCATCCCCCCCCCCCCCCCCCCCCCCCCCCCCCCCCCCCCCCCCCCCCCCTCCCACCCCTTCACTCTCTTTGCTTACGTTACACAAGGACAGTGAGAGCTTAAAATAGAGCTGCTGTCCTCATGTGATGTGAAATTAAAAGCACACTGGAGCGGAGACACTCGCTGCTGGGGAACTCGACACTGGTTTTACTCCCATCTGACAATCCCTCCATCCAGCCTGCAACACCACCTCCATCTGTCTGTGCAAGGGTAATTTTCACGACAGCAAGCTTTTTTGGACTTTCATGATGTACATGTGATTGTAATAAAGAGATTTTAATTAGCTATGACATGGTGGTTTTGTGTTTTCACTGATACGTTCACAACACGTTGCTGATATCTGGCCCGTCTTGAAAGGCGTCGCTATTTTAGTCGTGGTTTGAGAAGGTGAATTAATGCGTTACTGGAATAGATTATTAATTGAGGCCACATGTTCCTTTCTCAGTTATTGCGCCGACCTGCATCATACAAATTCATTCATTCTATATCCATTAAATAAAAAATAATTTAATCCCAAAATGTCACTGTTGGTTTAAAAAAAATAATAATAATAATAATATTTTTACTTTAAATAAATGGGACACGGATGGCATTAATAACATTTTTTTAACTTTTTTTTTTTAAACTACAGTCACCAGATATACACATATTCTGTTCTAGCGCTCAGCTTTAAAGCAGAAAAACTAAAAAGGCCAGTCATAGTCAATGGAAACCTGCAAAATCACATTACAATTTGTTGTTGGGATAAAACCATGTTCAATCACGTTATTAGTCCGACAGGGAAATGTACAAAGTTATTATTGCTGTTTGTCACAATTACATCAGTGTTTTTATAATAGGCAATTCAATCTGGACCACGGTTGTTTTATCATAAAGTACTTCTATTTGATTGATTGAAAAAGTGCCTTTTATAATATTCTAATTATCTTGTCGTTTTTTTAATTTTATTTTTTTACTGTGGTGCAATTATCCAAGGAAATCCATTTCTGGCCCTGATGAAAAAATTAAAATCCGGTAATTCAGAATTATGAGAATTTTGCTTATTTTCAGCACATTGGCGGAAATGGGCTTCCAAAGTCATCAGGTGCCTGGAGAACAAACAAACTGTTTACTTGAAACTCTTCTCCATAGCAGAAGCCACACACACACACACACACACACACACACACACACACACACACACACACACACACACACACACACACACACACACACACACACACACACACTTGTCCACACACACACAATGAGACACACATGTATTGATCCTTCAGAAGAAGCAGTGAGAAGAAAGAGTGTGGGAAACCGGGACAAAGCGACTCACAGAACTGGTGAGTCGACAAAAGACGCGAGACCTCTGCCCCGAAGAGACGGCGGTTAAGAAGGAGTGCGGAGGTATTGAAATGAAACGCTGCTTCAGCTGCTTCAGCTGACACCAAGACGTCTCAACCTGAAATATGAAGAAGAAACTCAATATATTGAGTTGCATATTATTAAGTTGTATTGAAGACTCTAGTGAAATAATGCTGATGTTGTTATTTAGTTGCATGCGAGTCATCACATGATGGAAGTGAATCTTACACTTTAACTACATAACAAGTTGATGGTTCACTACGCGTGTTCAACTCATTAAAGTCATTGATCCAGTCCTCCATCTGTTCCTCTGAGACCTAACTATTGTCCCTTTGTAGTATGACCACCGAGCATGTGGCATTTCAGCACTGCTCATTCTTTTTGACCAGCTCTCTGATTGGCTGAGACTGTGGGAAACACCAACTAGACCAAGACCCACACATTCATATGGAGATGTGGGACTATAAATAGGAGGGATGGAGCCAGCAGAGATCAGATTCTCTCTACAGAGACCTCTACAGCACAGAGATCCAGACATGGCTCCTACAATCACTGCAGCAATGACCAATTCTCAGGAGCATCTGACTCTGACCCACAAGGTAAATTAAAGATTCAAGAAGATGTAAATGTTGTTGATGAGAAGCTGTCCTTCTTCATGCTAACTCTATAGTCCAGATGAAGTGTATTAATGACCTTGTTCCTCTTTCTCCAGATCAGAAAGCCTCTGGTGGAGAAGTTACGCAGAGAGAGAATCAACAGCAGCATTGAGCAGCTCAGGTCTCTCCTGGATCCAGAGTTCCTCAAACAGCAGCCAGACTCCAAGCTGGAGAAAGCAGACATCCTGGAGATGACCGTTTGTGTCCTGAGACGACTGCAGCAGCAGAATCAAGCTGTGGACTCTGCAGCTGTTGGTCAGGGCTACTCCAGATGTGTCCAAGAGGTGACACACTTCCTGTCCAAGGAGCAGGGGAAGACACAGTCCAAGAGAAGACTGATGAACCACTTCAACAAGCTGCAGTCTTCCTCTGATAAGAGCCTGAGAGAGGCTGACTTCTCTCCTCTGAGCTCCACAGTCCAGACCAGCATCAGCAAAGCGAAGAGTCCAGTCAACAGCGCCCTCTGGAGGCCGTGGTAGACACCTACAGCCTGGAGCTACTACCAGACACACTGAGATGACCACATTGGTCAAAGTGAATTATTCTGAAATGTTATGAACTTGTTCTTCTGTTTGTGCAGAAGGTTATTTTTTTGTTTCCTGAGGAAATAACATCAACTTTATCTTTCAAGTTGAGAAAAAGAACATCTGGTCATGCATGTTGCATGAAGCAAATCTGATTGCATCAAGAATTATTACTATAAATCACTGTACTTATGTACTGGTGGAGTGTTAAAGCTACAGATACCATTAGTATCTTTTTATTGTTATTGATCATTTTGATCAGAAACCGTAACTCTTCTTTTTGACACATGTTAAAGGACTTTAATCTCTGATTACTCCAAACTGATCTGTTGTTAGATCCAAATGTTTATCCTTTCTTTACTCTGAAATGTTGAATTAATGTCACAATTTTGCTGTGATATTTTTTTTCTTGCAGAGTATCATGTGTTGGTACAATATTATGAAATGGTGATATTTGTTACCTCTTGAATAACATTGATAAAAAATATGAATTGTCCTTTTTATGGACATTTTGTCATAATAGATTTTCCGTCACATAATGTGATTATTGATAAATGATCTGTTTTAAGATCAATATGTTTATCCTTTTATTGTAAAAGGTTTGTTTAACGTCACACTGTCACAGTTCTCCAGTGACAAAGAGAATTTTACATTTTGGGATTCAATTGAATTTATTGTTTACTAAGAAGAATGTGACCTGTTGTGAGGTCTCTTTGAACTATTTGTATTGTTCACCAAGTGAAAATGTTTAAGTCCATTTGTAAAAGTATTGTTTAACGACAGTGAGTACCGTGTCCTCTAATATTGTCGATGGTTTGTCTTTTATAAAGACAGTTGTTCCTTTACTCTCTCTGAGTACACTGTGTCTTGTAGAAATCTACAAGTTGTTGTTGTGATGAATCATCACCTCTAGTTGGAGCGTTCATACTTCATGAGGCTCTTTGTGACTCGTTGAATAAACAAACACTTCTAACTGAAAACTATATCTTCTCATGTGATTTCTTTATTAATGTCATCATAACTGATAGATCTCTCCATCATTGATCATATCTTTGAATGATAAATCAAGATGTCAACAGCAACATTCCTGATTATGATTAAACTACGTATAGGAATGTGGTTAGATTATAATTATTCATAAAGAGGGATTATAAATGATACATCACTCGATATGGAGTAAGTCAATTCATCAAACCAAAAGAGGGAATTTACTTTATTTTGGTGTAATTTAGAATTGTAGTTGTTTAAATGTAAAAGCTTTAAAGTGAAGCATCTCCCTCTTTAGAGACGTCAGACATTGTGTCTCATGAGATGCGTAATGAGACACACTTCTATTGTTCCTCAGTCAAAGGACAGAGTGTGGGAAACCAGAGGAAGCTCACTCACAGAGCCCTGAGGGACAACAGATCCAGACCTTTGCCCTGAAGGGACGGAGACTAGAAGAGACCCTGGACTTTAAAACTGGGACTTGTTTTAAATAATAACTTTGCTTCTAAATGTTCTTTTCTGATATAAATGAGAACAAAACCATTTTTAGAATTGTGTTATTTTATCAAATGAGAGCCAATCATTTTAACATGGTGTTTAAAAAGTTTCCCCTCAGTTACTCTTTAATGAATAATAATAATTTGTTTGATTATTTTGAATGTTGGAAACTTTCAAAACTTAAGGTCTTTACTTAAGGTCTTTACTAATGTTTTACTAATACTTTACTAACATTAACTTAATGTTCTGTATCAGCTATTCACTTTCATGAGAATTCATTTATGTGGAGCCCCCCCCCCCCTCCCCCTGGAGGTTTGCTGGAGGTTTGATGCAGCTATTGGTCAATAATGAGGCACGATTACGATGAGGTCCAGAATGCACGAATATGATTGGACAATGAAAGTAAGATATGGTTCAGGTTTTTGTTGCTACTATATGATAAATATAATTTAATCAAAAAGTCAAACTTTTCAAAGAGTCAGAAACAGCCAATGGGCTTCTTTCCCTCCAGATGGTTGGTGACGTCAGGCTCCGTTTCTATGACAACACAGCCAGCATCTGTCACAGAAGTGCCTTTGTGGTTCATTGACCTGACCATACAGGGAGTCAGTGTGGGAAACTGAGCTCGACTTGTTACTCACAGCGACGACAAGGCACGTGTCACCAGACTCTGCTGCATCCGGACAGCAGGATGATGAGTGTTGAGCTGGTTTCAAGTATCAGGAATGGGCATCAAACTGGTGACGGACATATGAAACAATTACAAAATGGTGCATTTCTGGAGAAGCATCAATCAAGACTGAATGTTCAAGTATACATATAAAAAAAAAAATCTGAATGAATTAACCCATAATATTGATTTCACATGTTTTAACTTTTCATTCAATAAAAATCACAAGACAACAAATATCAAATTATTTTTCATATTTCTTTAACACATGAATGTAAACCATATTTTATTGATGGGACACTAATTCCTTTTCCCTGTGATGGGTTGATGAGCGTGTGCTCAGTCAAAGTCATTGATCCCAGCATCAGGCAGCAGATCTGCTCTCTACAGGGTCACCACTTTCCCAGATTCACACAGAGCTCTGAGAGTCTCCCTCCACCACCCCCCCCCCCCCCAGTCCTCCACCTGCTCCCCTGAGATCTAACCATTGTCCCCCAGGAATTAAGAGCGATAAGTGTGCTGCAGCCCTCTTTGTCTCACCAAGCTCTCTGATTGGCTGAGACTGTGGGAAACACCAACTAGACCAAGACCCACACATTCATATGGAGATGTGGGACTATAAATAGGAGGGATGGAGCCAGCAGAGATCAGATTCTCTCTACAGAGACCTCTACAGCACAGAGATCCAGACATGGCTCCTACAATCACTGCAGCAATGACCAATTCTCAGGAGCATCTGACTCTGACCCACAAGGTAAATTAAAGATTCGAGAAGATGTAAATGTTGTTGATGAGAAGCTGTCCTTCTTCATGCTAACTCTATAGTCCAGATGAAGTGTATTAATGACCTTGTTCCTCTTTCTCCAGATCAGAAAGCCTCTGGTGGAGAAGTTACGCAGAGAGAGAATCAACAGCAGCATTGAGCAGCTCAAGTCTCTCCTGGATCCAGAGTTCCTCAAACAGCAGCCAGACTCCAAGCTGGAGAAAGCAGACATCCTGGAGATGACCGTTTGTGTCCTGAGACGACTGCAGCAGCAGAATCAAGCTGTGGACTCTGCAGCTGTTGGTCAGGGCTACTCCAGATGTGTCCAAGAGGTGACACACTTCCTGTCCAAGGAGCAGGGGAAGACACAGTCCAAGAGAAGACTGATGAACCACTTCAACAAGCTGCAGTCTTCCTCTGATAAGAGCCCAAGAGAGGCTGACTTCTCTCCTCTGAGCTCCACAGTCCAGACCAGCATCAGCAAAGAGAAGAGTCCAGTCAACAGCGCCCTCTGGAGGCCATGGTAGACACCTACAGCCTGGAGCTACTGCCAGACACACTGAGATGACCACATTGGTCAAAGTGAATTCTTCTGAAATGTTATGAACTTGTTCTTCTGTTTGTACAGAAGGTTGTTTTTTTGTTTCCTGAGGAAATAACATCAACTTTATCTTTCAAGTTGAGAAAAAGAACATCTGGTCATGCATGTTGCATGAAGCAAATCTGATTGCATCATCAATTATTACTATACATCACTGTACTTATGTACTGGTGGGGTGTTAAAGCTACAGATACCATTAGTATCTTTTTATTGTTATTGATCATTTTGATCAGAAACCGTAACTCTTCTTTTTGACACATGTTAAAGGACTTTAATCTCTCTGATTACTCCAAACTGATCTGTTGTTAGATCCAAATGTTTATCCTTTCTTTACTCTGAAATGTTGAATTAATGTCACAATTTTGCTGTGATATTTTATTTTTTGCAGAGTATCATGTGTTGGTACAATATTATGAAATGGTGATATTTGTTACCTCTTGAATATCATTGATGATTTTTATCCAAAATATTAATTGTCCTTTTTATGGACATTTTGTCATAATAGATTTTCCATCACATAATGTGATTATTGATAAATGATCTGTTTTAAGATCAATATGTTTATCCTTTTATTGTAAAAGGTTTGTTTAACGTCACACTGTCACAGTTCTCCAGTGACAAAGAGAATTTTACATTTTGGGATTCAATTGAATTCATTGTTTACTAAGAAGAATGTGACCTGTTGTGAGGTCTCTTTGAACTATTTGTATTGTTCACCAAGTGAAAATGTTTAAGTCCATTTGTAAAAGTATTGTTTAACGACAGTGAGTACCGTGTCCTCTAATATTGTCGATGGTTTGTCTTTTATAAAGACAGTTGTTCCTTTACTCTCTCTGAGTACACTGTGTCTTGTAGAAATCTACAAGTTGTTGTTGTGATGAATCATCACCTCTAGTTGGAGCGTTCATACTTCATGAGGCTCTTTGTGACTCGTTGAATAAACAAACACTTCTAACTGAAAACTATATCTTCTCATGTGATTTCTTTATTAATGTCATCATAACTGATAGATCTCTCCATCATTGATCGTATCTTTGAATGATAAATCAAGATGTCAACAGCAACATTCCTGATTATGATTAAACTACGTATAGGAATGTGGTTAGATTATAATTATTCATAAAGAGGGATTATAAATGATACATCACTCGATATGGAGTAAGTCAATTCATCAAACCAAAAGAGGGAATTTACTTTATTTTGGTGTAATTTTGAATTGTAGTTGTTTAAATGTAAAAGCTTTAAAGTGAAGCATCTCCCTCTTTAGAGACGTCAGACATTGTGTCTCATGAGATGCGTAATGAGACACACTTCTATTGTTCCTCAGTCAAAGGACAGAGTGTGGGAAACCAGAGGAAGCTCACTCACAGAGCCCTGAGGGACAACAGATCCAGACCTTTGCCCTGAAGGGACGGAGACTAGAAGAGACCCTGGATCTTAAAAACTGGGACTTGTTTTAAATAATAACTTTGCTTCTAAATGTTCTTTTCTGATATAAATGAGAACAAAACCCTTTTTTTATTTGTGTTATTTTATCAAATGAGAGCCAATCATTTTAACATGGTGTTTAAAAAGTTTCCCCTCAGTTACTCTTTAATGAATAATTTGTTTGATTAGTTTGAATGTTGGAAACTTTCAAAACTTAAGGTCTTTACTAATATTTGTTCCCACTTTTATTGGAGCTAAAATCATTCAAATTTCTTCAACCTAGACATTTCAAGTCTGACATTACTTTTCAGGTCTCTATCTTTAATACTACTAACTTTACCTCTTTTTAAACCGTATACAAAACATGAGACTTCCTCATATTAATTTTAGTTTTTGTATCTTTCAGACTTTTGAGGCAAATTGCTGTTCAAGTTTTCCAACATTCACACAGCAAATACCTCAGAAATTGCCTTCGGCAGTTTAACTTAATGTTCTGTATCAGCTATTCACTTTCATGAGAATTCATTTATGCGGAGCCCCCCCCCCCCTCATTCCTTAACGTCACACACTGTGTTTAAAGGATCCATTATTAGGAGGAGCACATGCCTATTTACTGCTAATAGACGGAGTGTGGGAAAGCTCTGGAGGAAAGACTGGAGTGTGAATGACATTCATCCCACCAGCAGCCGAGGAATTCTCTAAAGAGATTTGGCACACTTCAGGAAACAGCTGCTCCTGAAGCCTCCCACCTTCATGTGGAGAGCTGGAGGTTTGATCCAGCTATTGGTCAATAATGAGGCACGATTACGATGAGGTCCAGAATGTATGAATATGATTGGACACTGAAAGTAAGATATGATTCAGGTTTTTGTTGCTACTATATGATAAATATAATTTAATCAAAAAGTCAAACTTTTCAAAGAGTCAGAAACAGCCAATGGGCTTCTTTCCCTCCAGATGGTTGGTGACGTCAGGCTCCGTTTCTATGACAACACAGCCAGCATCTGTCACAGAAGTGCCTTTGTGGTTCATTGACCTGACCATACAGGGAGTCAGTGTGGGAAACTGAGCTCGACTTGTTACTCACAGCGACGACAAGGCACGTGTCACCAGACTCTGCTGCATCCGGACAGCAGGATGATGAGTGTTGAGCTGGTTTCAAGTATCAGGAATGGGCATCAAACTGGTGACGGACATATGAAACAATTACAAAATGGTGCATTTCTGGAGAAGCATCAATCAAGACTGAATGTTCAAGTATACATATAAAAAAAAAAATCTGAATGAATTAACCCATAATATTGATTTCACATGTTTTAACTTTTCATTCAATAAAAATCACAAGACAACAAATATCAAATAATTTTTCATATTTCTTTAACACATGAATGTAAACCATATTTTATTGATGGGACACTAATTCCTTTTCCCTGTGATGGGTTGATGAGCGTGTGCTCAGTCAAAGTCATTGATCCCAGCATCAGGCAGCAGATCTGCTCTCTACAGGGTCACCACTTTCCCAGATTCACACAGAGCTCTGAGAGTCTCCCTCCATCACCCCCCCAGTCCTCCACCTGCTCCCCTGAGATCTAACCATTGTCCCCCAGGAATTAAGAGCGATAAGTGTGCTGCAGCCCTCTTTGTCTCACCAAGCTCTCTGATTGGCTGAGACTGTGGGAAACACCAACTAGACCAAGACCCACACATTCATATGGAGATGTGGGACTATAAATAGGAGGGATGGAGCCAGCAGAGATCAGATTCTCTCTACAGAGACCTCTACAACACAGAGATCCAGACATGGCTCCTACAATCACTGCAGCAATGACCAATTCTCAGGAGCATCTGACTCTGACCCACAAGGTAAATTAAAGATTCAAGAAGATGTAAATGTTGTTGATGAGAAGCTATCCTTCTTCATGCTAACTCTATAGTCCAGAATAAGTGTATTAATGACCTTGTTCCTCTTTCTCCAGATCAGAAAGCCTCTGGTGGAGAAGTTACGCAGAGAGAGAATCAACAGCAGCATTGAGCAGCTCAAGTCTCTCCTGGATCCAGAGTTCCTCAAACAGCAGCCAGACTCCAAGCTGGAGAAAGCAGACATCCTGGAGATGACCGTTTGTGTCCTGAGACGACTGCAGCAGCAGAATCAACAGCAGAGAAGACTGATGAACCACTTCAACAAGCTGCAGTCTTCCTCTGATAAGAGCCTGAGAGAGGCTGACTTCTCTCCTCTGAGCTCCACAGTCCAGACCAGCATCAGCAAAGAGAAGAGTCCAGTCAACAGCGCCCTCTGGAGGCCGTGGTAGACACCTACAGCCTGGAGCTACTGCCAGACACACTGAGATGACCACATTGGTCAAAGTGAATTCTTCTGAAATGTTATGAACTTGTTCTTCTGTTTGTGCAGAAGGTTGTTTTTTTGTTTCCTGAGGAAATAACATCAACTTTATCTTTCAAGTTGAGAAAAAGAACATCTGGTCATGCATGTTGCATGAAGCAAATCTGATTGCATCATCAATTATTACTATACATCACTGTACTTATGTACTGGTGGAGTGTTAAAGCTACAGATACCATTAGTATCTTTTTATTGTTATTGATCATTTTGATCAGAAACCGTAACTCTTCTTTTTGACACATGTTAAAGGACTTTAATCTCTCTGATTACTCCAAACTGATCTGTTGTTAGATCCAAATGTTTATCCTTTCTTTACTCTGAAATGTTGAATTAATGTCACAATTTTGCTGTGATATTTTATTTTTTGCAGAGTATCATGTGTTGGTACAATATTATGAAATGGTGATATTTGTTACCTCTTGAATATCATTGATGATTTTTATCCAAAATATTAATTGTCCTTTTTATGGACATTTTGTCATAATAGATTTTCCATCACATAATGTGATTATTGATAAATGATCTGTTTTAAGATCAATATGTTTATCCTTTTATTGTAAAGGGTTTGTTTAACGTCACACTGTCACAGTTCTCCAGTGACAAAGAGAATTTTACATTTTGGGATTCAATTGAATTTATTGTTTACTAAGAAGAATGTGACCTGTTGTGAGGTCTCTTTGAACTATTTGTATTGTTCACCAAGTGAAAATGTTTAAGTCCATTGGTAAAAGTATTGTTTAACGACAGTGAGTACCGTGTCCTCTAATATTGTCGATGGTTTGTCTTTTATAAAGACAGTTGTTCCTTTACTCTCTCTGAGTACACTGTGTCTTGTAGAAATCTACAAGTTGTTGTTGTGATGAATCATCACCTCTAGTTGGAGCGTTCATACTTCATGAGGCTCTTTGTGACTCGTTGAATAAACAAACACTTCTAACTGAAAACTATATCTTCTCATGTGATTTCTTTATTAATGTCATCATAACTGATAGATCTCTCCATCATTGATCGTATCTTTGAATGATAAATCAAGATGTCAACAGCAACATTCCTGATTATGATTAAACTACGTATAGGAATGTGGTTAGATTATAATTATTCATAAAGAGGGATTATAAATGATACATCACTCGATATGGAGTAAGTCAATTCATCAAACCAAAAGAGGGAATTTACTTTATTTTGGTGTAATTTAGAATTGTAGTTGTTTAAATGTAAAAGCTTTAAAGTGAAGCATCTCCCTCTTTAGAGACGTCAGACATTGTGTCTCATGAGATGCGTAATGAGACACACTTCTATTGTTCCTCAGTCAAAGGACAGAGTGTGGGAAACCAGAGGAAGCTCACTCACAGAGCCCTGAGGGACAACAGATCCAGACCTTTGCCCTGAAGGGACGGAGACTAGAAGAGACCCTGGACTTTAAAACTGGGACTTGTTTTAAATAATAACTTTGCTTCTAAATGTTCTTTTCTGATATAAATGAGAACAAAACCCTTTTTAGAATTGTGTTATTTTATCAAATGAGAGCCAATCATTTTAACATGGTGTTTAAAAAGTTTCCCCTCAGTTACTCTTTAATGAATAATTTGTTTGATTAGTTTGAATGTTGGAAACTTTCAAAACTTAAGGTCTTTACTAATATTTGTTCCCACTTTTATTGGAGCTAAAATCATTCAAATTTCTTCAACCTAGACATTTCAAGTCTGACATTACTTTTCAGGTCTCTATCTTTAATACTACTAACTTTACCTCTTTTTAAACCGTATACAAAACATGAGACTTCCTCATATTAATTTTAGTTTTTGTATCTTTCAGACTTTTGAGGCAAATTGCTGTTCAAGTTTTCCAACATTCACACAGCAAATACCTCAGAAATTGCCTTCGGCAGTTTAACTTAATGTTCTGTATCAGCTATTCACTTTCATGAGAATTCATTTATGCGGAGCCCCCCCCCCCCTCATTCCTTAACGTCACACACTGTGTTTAAAGGATCCATTATTAGGAGGAGCACATGCCTATTTACTGCTAATAGACGGAGTGTGGGAAAGCTCTGGAGGAAAGACTGGAGTGTGAATGACATTCATCCCACCAGCAGCCGAGGAATTCTCTAAAGAGATTTGGCACACTTCAGGAAACAGCTGCTCCTGAAGCCTCCCACCTTCATGTGGAGAGCTGGAGGTTTGATCCAGCTATTGGTCAATAATGAGGCACGATTACGATGAGGTCCAGAATGTATGAATATGATTGGACACTGAAAGTAAGATATGATTCAGGTTTTTGTTAAAACTATGATAAATATAATTTAATCAAAACGTCAAACTTTTCAAAGAGTCAGAAACAGCCAATGGGCTTCTTTCCCTCCAGATGGTTGGTGACGTCAGGCTCCGTTTCTATGACAACACAGCCAGCATCTGTCACAGAAGTGCCTTTGTGGTTCATTGACCTGACCATACAGGGAGTCAGTGTGGGAAACTGAGCTCGACTTGTTACTCACAGCGACGACAAGGCACGTGTCACCAGACTCTGCTGCATCCGGACAGCAGGATGATGAGTGTTGAGCTGGTTTCAAGTATCAGGAATGGGCATCAAACTGGTGACGGACATATGAAACAATTACAAAATGGTGCATTTCTGGAGAAGCATCAATCAAGACTGAATGTTCAAGTATACATATAAAAAAAAAAATCTGAATGAATTAACCCATAATATTGATTTCACATGTTTTAACTTTTCATTCAATAAAAATCACAAGACAACAAATATCAAATTATTTTTCATATTTCTTTAACACATGAATGTAAACCATATTTTATTGATGGGACACTAATTCCTTTTCCCTGTGATGGGTTGATGAGCGTGTGCTCAGTCAAAGTCATTGATCCCAGCATCAGGCAGCAGATCTGCTCTCTACAGGGTCACCACTTTCCCAGATTCACACAGAGCTCTGAGAGTCTCCCTCCACCACCCCCCCAGTCCTCCACCTGCTCCCCTGAGATCTAACCATTGTCCCCCAGGAATTAAGAGCGATAAGTGTGCTGCAGCCCTCTTTGTCTCACCAAGCTCTCTGATTGGCTGAGACTGTGGGAAACACCAACTAGACCAAGACCCACACATTCATATGGAGATGTGGGACTATAAATAGGAGGGATGGAGCCAGCAGAGATCAGATTCTCTCTACAGAGACCTCTACAGCACAGAGATCCAGACATGGCTCCTACAATCACTGCAGCAATGACCAATTCTCAGGAGCATCTGACTCTGACCCACAAGGTAAATTAAAGATTCAAGAAGATGTAAATGTTGTTGATGAGAAGCTATCCTTCTTCATGCTAACTCTATAGTCCAGATGAAGTGTATTAATGACCTTGTTCCTCTTTCTCCAGATCAGAAAGCCTCTGGTGGAGAAGTTACGCAGAGAGAGAATCAACAGCAGCATTGAGCAGCTCAAGTCTCTCCTGGATCCAGAGTTCCTCAAACAGCAGCCAGACTCCAAGCTGGAGAAAGCAGACATCCTGGAGATGACCGTTTGTGTCCTGAGACGACTGCAGCAGCAGAATCAACAGCAGAGAAGACTGATGAACCACTTCAACAAGCTGCAGTCTTCCTCTGATAAGAGCCTGAGAGAGGCTGACTTCTCTCCTCTGAGCTCCACAGTCCAGACCAGCATCAGCAAAGAGAAGAGTCCAGTCAACAGCGCCCTCTGGAGGCCGTGGTAGACACCTACAGCCTGGAGCTACTACCAGACACACTGAGATGACCACATTGGTCAAAGTGAATTCTTCTGAAATGTTATGAACTTGTTCTTCTGTTTGTGCAGAAGGTTGTTTTTTTGTTTCCTGAGGAAATAACATCAACTTTATCTTTCAAGTTGAGAAAGAGAACATCTGGTCATGCATGTTGCATGAAGCAAATCTGATTGCATCATCAATTATTACTATACATCACTGTACTTATGTACTGGTGGAGTGTTAAAGCTACAGATACCATTAGTATCTTTTTATTGTTATTGATCATTTTGATCAGAAACCGTAACTCTTCTTTTTGACACATGTTAAAGGACTTTAATCTCTCTGATTACTCCAAACTGATCTGTTGTTAGATCCAAATGTTTATCCTTTCTTTACTCTGAAATGTTGAATTAATGTCCAAATTTTGCTGTGATATTTTATTTCTTGCAGTGTCATGTGTTGGTACAATATTATGAAATGGTGATATTTGTTACCTCTTAAATAACATTGATACATTTTATCCAAAATATTAATTGTCCTTTGTATGGACATTTTGTCATAATACATTTTCCGTCACATAATGTGATTATTGAGAAATGATCTGTTTTAAGATCAATATGTTTATCCTTTTATTGTAAAGGGTTTGTTTAACGTCACACTGTCACAGTTCTCCAGTGACAAAGATAATTTTACATTTTGGGATTCAATTGAATTTATTGTTTACTAAAAAGAATGTGACCTGTTGTGAGGTCTCTTTGAACTATTTGTATTGTTCACCAAGTGAAAATGTTTAAGTCCATTTGTAAAAGTATTGTTTAACGACAGTGAGTACCGTGTCCTCTAATATTGTCGATGGTTTGTCTTTTATAAAGACAGTTGTTCCTTTACTCTCTCTGAGTACACTGTGTCTTGTAGAAATCTACAAGTTGTTGTTGTGATGAATCATCACCTCTAGTTGGAGCGTTCATACTTCATGAGGCTCTTTGTGACTCGTTGAATAAACAAACACTTCTAACTGAAAACTATATCTTCTCATGTGATTTCTTTAATGTCATCATAACTGATAGATCTCTCCATCATTGATCATATCTTTGAATGATAAATCAAGATGTCAACAGCAACATTCCTGATTATGATTAAACTACGTATAGGAATGTGGTTAGATTATAATTATTCATAAAGAGGGATTATAAATGATACATCACTCGATATGGAGTAAGTCATTTCATCAAACCAAAAGAGGGAATTTACTTTATTTTGGTGTAATTTAGAATTGTAGTTGTTTAAATGTAAAAGCTTTAAAGTGAAGCATCTCCCTCTTTAGAGACGTCAGACATTGTGTCTCATGAGATGCGTAATGAGACACACTTCTATTGTTCCTCAGTCAAAGGACAGAGTGTGGGAAACCAGAGGAAGCTCACTCACAGAGCCCTGAGGGACAACAGATCCAGACCTTTGCCCTGAAGGGACGAGACTAGAAGAGACCCTGGATCTTAAAAATGCAAAATTCCTAATCTGTTATAATTCATATATTCAACTTACTTACAGAGCTGTTCTATGAGTTTCTGACAGTTAAAATTATTGTAAAACTAGATTGTCAATAGGAAGGTAAAATATAGAGTATTCGGTTTGTTTCATTTCTAAAATATTTTGGGTGTAGCAACTTACGATATTTAGCAGTTGAAAAGAGGACACTAGTAAAGAGAACATTGTTCAGGATCTAAAGCACACAGGTCAACGTTTTAATGACATAATATAACCACAGCTATCAAATGATGTCCTCAACATATTGTTTTAAAATAATAATATAATTAGGCTTTTCAGAACATTAAAATTATGTGAATTTAGCGCTGCTTTCAAACACAGCCAATTTTGACTTGAGATAGATTTAAATTAAATGTATAATTTAGTTGTATAATAAAATCGAAATGAAGACGCATTAAAAGAAACAATCTATTGGACAACATGTGTTAAAAAAAGAAAACTAAAACATTGTGTGGATTTCAGGAACCGGCTTAATTCAAGTGTCTTTGAGTATCACGAAAAGCGCTATATAAATTAAATGCATTATTATTATTATTATGTTAATACAGAGTGGGAAAACTCTGGGGATCAGAGTTTAGCATGATTATGATCCTCAGCACCACCAGCACCAGATTATTCTCCAAAGGGATTCGGCACACTTCAGGAAACAGCTGCTTCAAACTCCTGCCCTCATCTACAGAGAGGACATGTTTATAACCTTGATGATTAAAAAACATACCAAATATTGACTGGATGATGAAAAGCTCTTAATGTTTACTAAATAAATTTAACAAATACATTTAGCAGATCTGATTTCATGAAATCTTCCTCACAATGTCCAACTTTTCAGATTGCCAGATTCAGCCAATGGTGTTCTTTCCCTCCAGATGGTTGGTGACATCCGGCTGTTTGTACTACAACACAGGTCCAGGATCAGTCTCAAAGGCTCCATTCAACGCCCTTTTGTTGTTCATTGATGCAGCATTCAAAGAGTCAGTGTGGGAAACTGAGACCAACTTTCCACCCACAGTGACGACAAGACACAAGTCAGAAGGCTGTGAAACATCTGGACAGAAAACAAGTTGTTGTTCTTACGATTTTTAAAATATTAATATGGGAATTAAACTGTTTGTAAATCACTAAAGAAATTGTCTTCAGTGATACAGCACCCGAAGAAAGGCATTGAATTTTAGGAAGTGAAACATTTTTAAATTATCATGAAGAAATGAAGAATAAATTAATGGCACATTGCTAGATTTTTCAATTACGGCTGAATCAAAGCATTTATAGACGAATCAAAAGTACTTGCACTGATTGATACAATTAGTTATATGCAATTTATTCAGTACTTTTTAACTAAGAGGCAATTAAATGCCAGTCTCCCAAGTGTGTGATGGGTTGATGAGCGTGTGCTCAGTCAAAGTCATTGATCCCAGCATCAGGCAGCAGATCTGCTCTCTACAGGGTCACCACTTTCCCAGATTCACAGAGCACTGAAAGTCCCCCCCCCCCCCCCCCCCCCCTCATTCCTTAACGTCACACACTGTGTTTAAAGGATCCATTATTAGGAGGAGCACATGCCTATTTACTGCTAATAGACGGAGTGTGGGAAAGCTCTGGAGGAAAGACTGGAGTGTGAATGACATTCATCCCACCAGCAGCCGAGGAATTCTCTAAAGAGATTTGGCACACTTCAGGAAACAGCTGCTCCTGAAGCCTCCCACCTTCATGTGGAGAGCTGGAGGTTTGATCCAGCTATTGGTCAATAATGAGGCACGATTACGATGAGGTCCAGAATGTATGAATATGATTGGACCCTGAAAGTAAGATATGATTCAGGTTTTTGTTGCTACTATATGATAAATATAATTTAATCAAAAAGTCAAACTTTTCAAAGAGTCAGAAACAGCCAATGGGCTTCTTTCCCTCCAGATGGTTGGTGACGTCAGGCTCCGTTTCTATGACAACACAGCCAGCATCTGTCACAGAAGTGCCTTTGTGGTTCATTGACCTGACCATACAGGGAGTCAGTGTGGGAAACTGAGCTCGACTTGTTACTCACAGCGACGACAAGGCACGTGTCACCAGACTCTGCTGCATCCGGACAGCAGGATGATGAGTGTTGAGCTGGTTTCAAGTATCAGGAATGGGCATCAAACTGGTGACGGACATATGAAACAATTACAAAATGGTGCATTTCTGGAGAAGCATCAATCAAGACTGAATGTTCAAGTATACATATAAAAAAAAAAATCTGAATGAATTAACCCATAATATTGATTTCACATGTTTTAACTTTTCATTCAATAAAAATCACAAGACAACAAATATCAAATTATTTTTCATATTTCTTTAACACATGAATGTAAACCATATTTTATTGATGGGACACTAATTCCTTTTCCCTGTGATGGGTTGATGAGCGTGTGCTCAGTCAAAGTCATTGATCCCAGCATCAGGCAGCAGATCTGCTCTCTACAGGGTCACCACTTTCCCAGATTCACACAGAGCTCTGAGAGTCTCCCTCCATCACCCCCCCAGTCCTCCACCTGCTCCCCTGAGATCTAACCATTGTCCCCCAGGAATTAAGAGCGATAAGTGTGCTGCAGCCCTCTTTGTCTCACCAAGCTCTCTGATTGGCTGAGACTGTGGGAAACACCAACCACACCAAGACCCACACATTCATATGGAGATGTGGGACTATAAATAGGAGGGATGGAGCCAGCAGAGATCAGATTCTCTCTACAGAGACCTCTACAGCACAGAGATCCAGACATGGCTCCTACAATCACTGCAGCAATGACCAATTCTCAGGAGCATCTGACTCTGACCCACAAGGTAAATTAAAGATTCGAGAAGATGTAAATGTTGTTGATGAGAAGCTGTCCTTCTTCATGCTAACTCTATAGTCCAGATGAAGTGTATTAATGACCTTGTTCCTCTTTCTCCAGATCAGAAAGCCTCTGGTGGAGAAGTTACGCAGAGAGAGAATCAACAGCAGCATTGAGCAGCTCAAGTCTCTCCTGGATCCAGAGTTCCTCAAACAGCAGCCAGACTCCAAGCTGGAGAAAGCAGACATCCTGGAGATGACCGTTTGTGTCCTGAGACGACTGCAGCAGCAGAATCAAGCTGTGGACTCTGCAGCTGTTGGTCAGGGCTACTCCAGATGTGTCCAAGAGGTGACACACTTCCTGTCCAAGGAGCAGGGGAAGACACAGTCCAAGTTAAGACTGATGGACCACTTCAACAAGCTGCAGTCTTCCTCTGATAAGAGCCTGAGAGAGGCTGACTTCTCTCCTCTGAGCTCCACAGTCCAGACCAGCATCAGCAAAGAGAAGAGTCCAGTCAACAGCGCCCTCTGGAGGCCATGGTAGACACCTACAGCCTGGAGCTACTACCAGACACACTGAGATGACCACATTGGTCAAAGTGAATTATTCTGAAATGATATGAACTTGTTCTTCTGTTTGTGCAGAAGGTTGTTTTTTTGTTTCCTGAGGAAATAACATCAACTTTATCTTTCAAATTGAGAAAAAGAACATCTGGTCATGCATGTTGCATGAAGCAAATCTGATTGCATCATCAATTATTACTATACATCACTGTACTTATGTACTGGTGGAGTGTTAAAGCTACAGATACCATTAGTATCTTTTTATTGTTATTGATCATTTTGATCAGAAACCGTAACTCTTCTTTTTGACACATGTTAAAGGACTTTAATCTCTCTGATTACTCCAAACTGATCTGTTGTTAGATCCAAATGTTTATCCTTTCTTTACTCTGAAATGTTGAATTAATGTCACAATTTTGCTGTGATATTTTATTTTTTGCAGAGTATCATGTGTTGGTACAATATTATGAAATGGTGATATTTGTTACCTCTTGAATATCATTGATGATTTTTATCCAAAATATTAATTGTCCTTTTTATGGACATTTTGTCATAATAGATTTTCCATCACATAATGTGATTATTGATAAATGATCTGTTTTAAGATCAATATGTTTATCCTTTTATTGTAAAGGGTTTGTTTAACGTCACACTGTCACAGTTCTCCAGTGACAAAGAGAATTTTACATTTTGGGATTCAATTGAATTCATTGTTTACTAAGAAGAATGTGACCTGTTGTGAGGTCTCTTTGAACTATTTGTATTGTTCACCAAGTGAAAATGTTTAAGTCCATTTGTAAAAGTATTGTTTAACGACAGTGAGTACCGTGTCCTCTAATATTGTCGATGGTTTGTCTTTTATAAAGACAGTTGTTCCTTTACTCTCTCTGAGTACACTGTGTCTTGTAGAAATCTACAAGTTGTTGTTGTGATGAATCATCACCTCTAGTTGGAGCGTTCATACTTCATGAGGCTCTTTGTGACTCGTTGAATAAACAAACACTTCTAACTGAAAACTATATCTTCTCATGTGATTTCTTTATTAATGTCATCATAACTGATAGATCTCTCCATCATTGATCATATCTTTGAATGATAAATCAAGATGTCAACAGCAACATTCCTGATTATGATTAAACTACGTATAGGAATGTGGTTAAATTATAATTATTCATAAAGAGGGATTATAAATGATACATCACTCGATATGGAGTAAGTCATTTCATCAAACCAAAAGAGGGAATTTACTTTATTTTGGTGTAATTTTGAATTTCAGGTGATTAAATGTAAAAGCTTTAAAGTGAAGCATCTCCCTCTTTAGAGACGTCAGACATTGTGTCTCATGAGATGCGTAATGAGACACACTTCTATTGTTCCTCAGTCAAAGGACAGAGTGTGGGAAACCAGAGGAAGCTCACTCACAGAGCCCTGAGGGACAACAGATCCAGACCTTTGCCCTGAAGGGACGGAGACTAGAAGAGACCCTGGATCTAAAAAAATAAATAAAATGGGACTCTGGTGGGAATTACGCCATTGTTTCCAACGGTTCCTCTCATTTTAATTGGCATTACCACTCTTTATCAAATTCATGAATCTAATCTAGCTCAAGCCGATACTTTTAGTATTAGTATTATAACACGTTTCGGTCGATTTCACTATGGAGCCTCGAGTTAACTTAAGAATTGGGTTTATTACACGTATCTAACGCCATATTACACAGAATCACTCGAGCTTTGAACATTACACAGAAACAGAAAACTAACCTACTGCACACAGTTGCATGCCAACAGGCTATTTTAAGACCAGTAGGCCATTAGCTAACGTTAGCTAACTAGCGTTAATTGCCCACCAGAACTACTGTTAGCTAGGTACTAAATAAGGTAACACGGACCACTAAGCTAACGTTACATTAAGCACCAACATAGAAAACAAAACCGTTAGTCACCACTAAAACTGGAAGGGACGCGTGTCGGTGGTAAACCGTCTCAGGGTCGTATCCTTCGGGCCACTGTCGCTACACCTGGTCCTCAGTTTGGTTCATCAACGTCCAGTGAAAAAGTCCGTTAAATCCACGAGCTAACGCTAATGGTTGAAACGCTTTTGAGATTTAGCTAACGTTAGTTAACACATTTTAGTTCTTTTGCTTTTTGGTATAGCTTAAACTGAAAGGGTAACGTTTTAGACAGACTTCCGAGAATTGTTTTGAAGTCTGTCCGAGAGAAGAAAAGAAGAACAAAAAAAACATCAGTATGGTGATAGAGGAGTCACAACTTGTTTTGGGGATGGCGGAGCTTTGTTAAACAACGTTATGACCGTTAGCCGTTGAGGGGTTAACGGTAACGTTAGAGGTAGCTAAAGATTCTTCACTTTTTTTACATTTGCATCGACCTCTTATGTTTCTTCGTCTTCTGGTCGCAAACGTTTAAAAGACCATCTTTTGGTGTTGATTTTGTAATTATTATTTTTTAGCCTAACTAACTAGTTCATATTGGCATCCTGATTTTTTTTTTGTTCTTAATCCATTAACGTTAATTAGCTAACATTTGATGGTTGGAACCGTTTTGAAATGTAAAACCCATCTCTGTTATTCCGCTTTGTGTGTAAAAATTAACGAAATGGATCGGGTAAACGTTACAGTAGCTACTTGCTTTGGGTTGTCAGTCCACCAATCCCCAGGATTGGTTGGTAGGAGTCCCGATGGAGAGCGGAGGATCCGGTCCTCTAGAGATGGAGGAGGCTTCCTGCTAGCAACACCTGAGCAATGTCAGCCGTTGGCCGTCGAAGTGACAGCCGTTGGCCGTCGAAGTGACAGCCGTTGGCCGTCGAAGTGACAGCCGTTGGCCGTCGAAGTGACAGCCGTTGGCCGTCGAAGTGACAGCCGTTGGCCGTCGAAGTGACAGCCGTTGGCCGTCGAAGTGACAGCCGTTGGCCGTCGAAGTGACAGCAGTTGGCCGTTGAAGTGACAGCCGTTGGCCGAATTTCTTCGCTTTCTTACAGTTGCCTCGTCTTTTTAATATTTCCTCAGGTGCTCTAATATAGAGCCTCCCATATACCATTAAGGTAGTCCCCAAAAAAGTTTTGAAGTCCATCTTCTGGCAATATTAAGCTTTAAATTTGGCGGGTATGTTCTAGAATCATCTATCCGGTATCCACTTCCGGTTACACTAATTATGACCCGAGGGAACAACAAAACACATGAAACGTTCCGTCTTGATGTTCCGACCTCGACCCAGTACACACATATGAGATTGTTTCATTTAAATTCAATTAATTATATGTGCTAATTTAATTAGCTTTAATTCAATGAATTACACATTGTTCACTCTAATGGGTAATTCTTTTTTTGAGGGGGCCAAACCCTCTATGCTTGATTGCGCACACTGCTTGTGCGCAAGAACCTCGAGGTCCATTTGGAAAGGGGCACATGCCAATTTATTTCTAGTGTGGGAAAACTGTGTGGGGTTGAGTGTGAATAACATCCCTCCCACGGCAGCCAAGTTATTCTCCAAAGGGATTTGGCACACTTCATGAAACAGCTGCCCCACCTCCAAAACCTCTCACACTCACAAGTATAGAACTGAAGTTTTAATCCAGTTAATAGTCGATAATGCGGCATGATAATGACCTGAGGTTCGCAATGTATACGGCAATGATTCAAAATTGAAAATATGACATGATTACGTTTTTTAATAATACTTTAGGACAGATTCATCAACACAATTGTGCACAGTCAGAAACAGCCAATGGGCTTCTTTCCCTCCAGATGGTTGGTGATGTCAGGCTCTGTTTCTACAACAACACAGCCAGCATCTGTCACAGAAGTGCCTTTGAGGTTCATTGACCAGACCATACAGGGAGTCAGTGTGGGAAACTGAGCTTGACTTGTTACTCACACCGACGACAAGGCACGTGTCACCAGACTCTGCTGCATCCGGACAGCAGGATGATGAGTGTGTTGAGTTTGGTCAAATGATTGTTGGGCATCAAACTGGTTTCTAACATCATATCTTATAAAATTGTGCATTTTTGGTTCAGCAAAATTCCATGAAACCCAAAAGAAATTAAATTGTCAACTGGATACATTTGAGGTTTTTGCTCAAATGAATATTAGAAAAATCAACTTGCTTGTTATGCTGCATACAACTATGTAAGTTAAAGCATATTTACAAAAAATGTAGTTGCTCTAAGTTTAGTACGACGCCCAGCTCAATAGAAGATTCTGCAACATAAAAACAACGCCCAGTTAAAATGAAACAAGAATTTCTTTATGCATTAGAAAGTGTTAAGTTAGATACATTTGTGTAATATGAAACATAAACATATGCACGTTTGTTTTAAGAAAAATTGGAATGTAACATATCTTCATTATTGATCCCCGAAGTGTGTGATGGGTTGATGAGCGTGTGCTCAGTCAAAGTCATTGATCCCAGCATCAGGCAGCAGATCTGCTCTTTACAGGGTCACCACTTTCCCAGATTCACACAGAGCTCTGAGAGTCTCCCTCCACCACCCCCCTCCCACCCCCAGCTCCAGTCCTCCAGCTGTTCCCCGGAGATTTAACCATTGTCCCCCGGGCATTAACAGCGAACATGCTGCTGCTCCACATCCCTCATTGTCTAACCAAGCTCTCTGATTGGCTGAGACTGTGGGAAACACCAACTAGACCAAGACCCACACATTCATATGGAGATGTACCAGAGGCTTTCTAGATGTGGGACTATAAATAGGAGGGATGGAGCCAGCAGAGATCAGATTCTCTCTACAGAGACCTCTACAGCACAGAGATCCAGACATGGCTCCTACAATCACTGCAGCAATGACCAATTCTCAGGAGCATCTGACTCTGACCCACAAGGTAAATTAAAGATTCAAGAAGATGTAAATGTTGTTGATGAGAAGCTGTCCTTCTTCATGCTAACTCTATAGTCCAGAATAAGTGTATTAATGACCTTGTTCCTCTTTCTCCAGATCAGAAAGCCTCTGGTGGAGAAGTTACGCAGAGAGAGAATCAACAGCAGCATTGAGCAGCTCAAGTCTCTCCTGGATCCAGAGTTCCTCAAACAGCAGCCAGACTCCAAGCTGGAGAAAGCAGACATCCTGGAGATGACCGTTTGTGTCCTGAGACGACTGCAGCAGCAGAATCAACAGCAGAGAAGACTGATGAACCACTTCAACAAGCTGCAGTCTTCCTCTGATAAGAGCCTGAGAGAGGCTGACTTCTCTCCTCTGAGCTCCACAGTCCAGACCAGCATCAGCAAAGAGAAGAGTCCAGTCAACAGCGCCCTCTGGAGGCCGTGGTAGACACCTACAGCCTGGAGCTACTGCCAGACACACTGAGATGACCACATTGGTCAAAGTGAATTCTTCTGAAATGTTATGAACTTGTTCTTCTGTTTGTACAGAAGGTTGTTTTTTTGTTTCCTGAGGAAATAACATCAACTTTATCTTTCAAGTTGAGAAAAAGAACATCTGGTCATGCATGTTGCATGAAGCAAATCTGATTGCATCATCAATTATTATTATTATACATCACTGTACTTATGTACTGGTGGAGTGTTAAAGCTACAGATACCATTAGTATCTTTTTATTGTTATTGATCATTTTGATCAGAAACGTTAGTTGTTTTGTTCTAACTGACTTTTATCTCTCTGATTACTTTAAACTGATCTGTTGTTAGATCAAATTGTTTATTCTTTTTTGGTAAAAGATTCACTTCATATCACAATGTCACCATTTTGGGGTGACTAATGTTTTCTTGAATGAAAATGAATGAAATTTAGCGGTTATTAACCTGCATTCATCACACTGTGATAATAACATGCCGATCTGTTTCAAGGTCCGTTTTGACTGTTTTGCTTTTATTTATTTAAAGCAAATTCGTGGTTTTGTTTGAAAATAATATCAATGAGGCGTTTGTAGTCTCTTCTCAAATGTGTTTGTCTTTTATAAAGACAGTTGTTCCTTTACTCTCTCTGAGTACACTGTGTCTTGTAGAAATCTACAAGTTGTTGTTGTGATGAATCATCACCTCTAGTTGGAGCGTTCATACTTCATGAGGCTCTTTGTTGAATAAAAAAACTTCTAACTGAAAATCTTATGTTCTTCTGGTGTTTTTCTTCTTATAGCCTTTAATAATATTGAATAACTTCCAATACATTTTTACCTTATAATAAGACCCCCCCCCCCCCCCACACACACACACACACACACACACACACACAGCCCCCCCCCCCCCTTCTTTTTTGGGGGTTATTATATAACAAGAGAGACAGGTAACTGTCATAACACTATAGCACATCAAATAAAACTAATTACTACTAATAATGTATAAATGATCCTAATTGAGTTATTTAGATAAGACACAGTTTAGATGACAAACACAATTTATATTTCTAATTCACCATCTCAGTGAGAGTTAACCATTAAGCATCAATCCAAAACTCACGGAGTTTCATCCATTCATTTGGTTCTTCTTCGATACAGAAGACAGACAAAGAGAGGTCCATGAAAGTGTCACACACACACACACACACACACACACACACACGCACACGCACACACACACACACACACACACACACACCTTTTTTCTAAAAGGTTTACTTTGTGTTACAATTCATTGGACTTATTTATCTGTGCGCAGTTTGCAGACTTCCTACAAACTTCCTATAAACTTCCTACAAACTTCCTATAAACTTCCTATAAACTTCCTACAGACTTCCCCCACTGAAGGGTGCATCTTACATTGGTTCATCTTAGAGTTGATGGTACAGTCGGGTGGTGCAGGCCAGCGTTTAACTACCGGGAAAGTGCATTACAAGAAGAAGAACAAAAGTATTTGAGTTGATATCGTTGTAATTCCTATAGAATCTATAGACTCGTTATGATCCTTTTCAAATCGTGATCAATAAGATCGAGCCGAATCAGGAGCATTCTTACAATATGATCACATGACGTATTGTTTTTCCTACTTTCTCCTCATATTTTAGATTTGATTTCCTTTTTTAATAACTAATGTCTTGCTGTTTGTCTGTGAGCACACTGAGACGACTGCAAGCTGTACTCATGTTGAGGTGGGTTTACCTTTACCCTGTTTATCTCCTCTCCATCTGTCTCTGTGTGTGTGTGTGTGTGTGTGTGTGTGTCGGCTGTCTGTGTAATCGGGGGAGCTCAGGTTTCCCAGTTCCCTGAGCTCCCACAGCTCCCAGCGCGGGGCTGAACGTGCCCCGGTCACACGCCCTCCTCTCTCTCTGGAGCTTGGAGCCGCGGCGACACACGGCTTCCCACACTCCTGAATGCCGGCTGCTCAGCTGCAGGCACAATGGAAGTGTGTCTGCTCCCACAAAGCCCCGGGACGGTTCTCAGGCCGAAAGCCACTTCACACACGAACCATCTGCTTTCGCTGTGACTCACTGCTGGGACACGACCAGATAATATCACTTTTCAAACATTATTACTCTCATTCTTGTTTTAAAGAATGTGTTTAGTGATGTTATATTGGGGTGTAATGCGTTTTCTATTATTAAATTTTGTTTTAAATAAATTTGTCATGTATAATAAACACGACAGTTCCACTTTTCATACTTTACTTATACTTCATATTTTTCAATTCAATGTGTTATTTCACTTCCCTACACGAGAGTCATTAAATACATAATCTTTGCTATGTCATCTTTTGCATCCAGGCCTATACGCATCACCAAAATCTACATTTTCCCGTGTCTACCTCAGGAAAAACATTTTCCCACTGACCTCACGGATGTATGGCGTAAAGATAAAGCATCCCACCTGTTCTGTGTGACAGCCATTAAATTCACTCTATTGTCCCGAGAGAGGAGCCCCCTGATTGGCTGGGAAAGCAGTATTGAAGGGGCATAAATGCTGAGCGGGCAGACCCCGATGTCATCAGACCCTCCGAAAAGCCTCCTCGAGCAACACCAGAACTTCCCACCACCACAAGCGAACCTCGACATGGCCCTCTACGCAGACCTCGCTCTCCAGGACAGCGTGAAGGAGCAGCTCTTTAGGTAAGCCCAAGCTACATCTCTTCAAACTCACAACTTGAAGTGAACACGTGCTTAGTTTAGATTAACTTCCATAGCACTAAACGATATGACTCTGCTTCTCTCAGGTGTAAACTCCACATGCTGGAGAGGAAGTGCAGCAGCGCGCTGGAGAAGCTGAAGGCTCTGATCGGAGAACACCTGCAGGACGGGATCCCCGTCGCAGACATCCTGGAGAAAACCAAGTCCCTGCTCACGCTGAAGAAAGCCCTGCTGTCGCACAACGGCTACTCCAAATATTCACGGGACATCTTGCGTCTGTTTCCCGACGAAGAGGAGGACTTGGCTCCTCTTTGCTTTTAAAGACAACAAAGGAATGGACTTGAAACTGCAGAGAAGGAGTTGCAGTTCGTTGACTCTGGTTGCATCTCTGAGTGCTGCAGAGAAATAAGCCCTGTTTTGCATTGGGCTGAGCAGATCCACAGGACCTCTGTGGGTTCACTGGAGCTTCAGCAGAAGCCGGAGGAAGGAAGACGAACACTCGGATCCAGAGGCGAAGAAGAAGAAGAAGAAGAAGAAGAAGAAGTAGAATGTGTTGTGCTGCTATTTATGGGATTTATTATTCTTGTGGTTGTGGTTTTTTGTTTCGAACAAGACCACAGAAGATAAATCGGGTCTTTAAACTATGCAGGAATTAGTTAGGACCGAGGTGTTTTTAAAAGGATTTAATTTAATCTTTAAAGTCTATACTGATAAACTGAACCTATTCTTCCTGAGAGAAATACTGTATAGGCTTATGTTGCTACAGTGCCTTACTGCCTTGTTTCAAGGCATATTGAACCGTATATATATCCGAAAACACCATCCTTTCTTCTGAAAGGGGATTTGTTATTGTTTTGTGTATGCCATGTATGCATATTTTTGTTTTTATTTGTATTCATCCAAAGTGGATTGAAATTTGTTTTGTTGCTTTTGCCGACTTGGAGAAAATAAATATGTAAGAAATTGTACGTTTTCTTCCTGTCACCTCATTGAAATCAATGGCGGAGGAATATTTCATTAAAACTCTGACATTCATATTCGTATTCTGTAGATAATTAAATTTTTAAGGTTGTTTGTTTAAGTTCTTAAGTGGAACAAATGTGTTTTAAACACCATGAACAGCAGCGTTGTTTTGCTCCATGACAGGCCGAGTACATTTACTCAAGTACTGTACTTCAGTACACGTTTGAGGTACTTGTACTTTTAACTATTTCCGTTTTCTGCTAAACTTATATCTCAGAGGGCAAATCATGTCCTTTTCTCTCGGATTCGTTTATTAAACAGCTTGATTTACTTAGCAGGTTTTTATTATAAACACAAAAAATGTAATCGACTAATACATAATGTATTATTAATAGTATATTATAAAGTCACCCAGCAGTAGATGAGGTATTTAAGATGAGCTCCACATTCACCAGCTGCATCATTAACATTATTGCATCACTAATTAGAATAATATATTATTCTGAAAAGGCCAATTCTGAATGATGAGGACTTTTACTTTTTATACTCTAAGTATATTTTCACGATGGTACTTTTGTACTTTTACTTGAATGCAGGACCTTTGACTTACATATTATATATTTGTCAGTATTTTTACACTGTGCTACTTTTACTTAAGGGAAAACCTTAAAGGGGAAAACCTGAACAATATGGTGCAAAGACGGATCAGTAAATGATGAGTGATGATGATGATGATGATGCTGTACTATGACCTCATGCATTCACCAGATCTCAGCCCAGTTTATCTCCTCTGGGAGGCTGACTTGTCCCTTTTCTACCATTTGTTTAGAGGAACGGCGTTCATCCCCCATAAAAGAGTTCAACCCGTGTCACTGAGACACAATATGCTGACGTGACCTTTTCTGGCTCATTGTCCATCGGACGGTTGTGACATCTATTCGAGACGTGAAGACCAAACCTCCCGCATCACTGACCAAAACCTGTGTGACCGCTCTCCATGTGATCTTCTGTTTCAAAATACATTTGAAAAACATGCAGCAGATTAAGGTTCTTTAAGTTCAGTGATTTACATAAATGTGGTAAAAAGAAAGAGAAAACAACGTTGTATTTGTTTTGTTTTCGTGATTGTTTTATTGCGCATCACTTGGCTTGAAGGGATACATTCACGTTGATACATTTTCCAAAACAACAAGTCCTTCGTTGAAGGTGTGAGTGCCGTCACTCACAGAGTTATAAATACAGCACATTTGTCTTTATGAAAATGCTAAATGGGTCTGCGAGAAAAGCAGACAGTTGAGATGTTTAAAGAAACGTCAGAAAGGACATTTCAATAAAACAGAATATGTGAACACCACATGTAAATCTGAAACATGTTCGACATGATCAACTGCGTCTCCTAAAGGGAGTAAAAGTACATACATCATTGTCACTGTAGCTGACAACATAAAGGCATTCCCTTGGGGAGCGGTACGGTTTACTTCACAGAGTAAAAGATGAATAACTGATTTCCTTTGACAAACAAAGTGGGACCAGAACTGCAAATATCACAGAAACACAGAATGTGACCTTTACAAAAGGTAACACAAGTTATACACGTTACAGTAACATATGCAAATAACTCTTCCATCTGAGACGACCACAAGAACCAGGACGAGGTTATAAAAGTCCTTGGATCTACCATGGCCTCCAGAGGGCGCTGTTGACTGGACTCTTCTCTTTGCTGATGCTGGTCTGGACTGTGGAGCTCAGAGGAGAGAAGTCAGCCTCTCTCAGGCTCTTATCAGAGGAAGACTGCAGCTTGTTGAAGTGGTTCATCAGTCTTCTCTTGGACTGTGTCTTCCCCTGCTCCTTGGACAGGAAGTGTGTCACCTCTTGGACACATCTGGAGTAGCCCTGACCAACAGCTGCAGAGTCCACAGCTTGATTCTGCTGCTGCAGTCGTCTCAGGACACAAACGGTCATCTCCAGGATGTCTGCTTTCTCCAGCTTGGAGTCTGGCTGCTGTTTGAGGAACTCTGGATCCAGGAGAGACTTGAGCTGCTCAATGCTGCTGTTGATTCTCTCTCTGCGTAACTTCTCCACCAGAGGCTTTCTGATCTGGAGAAAGAGGAACAAGGTCATTAATACACTTATTCTGGACTATAGAGTTAGCATGAAGAAGGACAGCTTCTCATCAACAACATTTACATCTTCTCGAATCTTTAATTTACCTTGTGGGTCAGAGTCAGATGCTCCTGAGAATTGGTCATTGCTGCAGTGATTGTAGGAGCCATGTCTGGATCTCTGTGCTGTAGAGGTCTCTGTAGAGAGAATCTGATCTCTGCTGGCTCCATCCCTCCTATTTATAGTCCCACATCTCCATATGAATGTGTGGGTCTTGGTCTAGTTGGTGTTTCCCACAGTCTCAGCCAATCAGAGAGCTTGGTGAGACAAAGAGGGCTGCAGCACGCTGAATGGTTTTATTGCCCGTGGGGACAATGGTTAGATCTCAGGGGAGCAGGTGGAGGACTGGGGGGGTGATGGAGGGAGACTCTCAGAGCTCTGTGTGAATCTGGGAAAGTGGTGACCCTGTAGAGAGCAGATCTGCTGCCTGATGCTGGGATCAATGACTTTGACTGAGCACACGCTCATCAACCCATCACACACGTGGGAGAATTACATGTTGTCTTAAATTTACAACTGACCTCGCATTTATTTCTGTTTAATATAAAGACAATGTATGAAACCTACCAGTATCTAAGACATAACAAAAATAGAAGTTCTCAAAGACGGAAAAGAAAACAAGCAGAAAGCTCTAATACTGAAGAGGATAATAATAAAATATGGATGTTACAGACTCTGCAGTTGAGGTGGTAGTCAAAGTAAACTTAAAGTGACACCCTTTTGGATGCAGTGGGGCTTTAAAAAAAAGCCTTTGATCACGTTTTAAATATATTTTGATTGCAGGCTATTAAAAATGAACTTCAAAATGTAAAGTCTCATTGCAGCCTAACTAGCTAACTGATCAATTCAGGCCTTTCATCCATCCCGTCAACATAAACAGTCGGGAATGCAGGAGGAACGGTTTGATCGTAAAAAAAAAAAGAAAGAAGAAATAAAAAAGGGCCTTTTGAATGTCCATTAATCCTCAGCATGTCTGCATTCCTGAGAGACGTTTTACAAAAGCCTGGTAATGACGAGCCGAGATGACAGGAATTCCCATTCGGAGGCAGTGAGACAAAACTCGTAAACTGACTCCATAATTAATGTGATGTGCAACCAGACACACTTCTTTTGTTCCTGAGGGCGCTGAATGGAGCGAGTGTGGGAAAGCAGAGAAAACTCACTCACAGAGGGAGGGACAAAAGAGAGGCACAAAGACGTCTGTGAGCGGGGGAGCACTTCTTCAACACTACATTTTATATATATATATATATATATATATATATATATATATATATATATATATATATATATATATTTTAACTCGCTAGACTTCATAGTATATGTAGTTTGATCATATGTTTAAATATTCGCAATAAAATAACCCACTTAAGACATTTTTGTTGTTGTTTGTCGAAAGAAATTCGATTTTTATTTTTATTAAAATCTATACTGTCTAATTACAGTATTTGTCTGTTTTTCTAAAAAAAAAAAGGTATCGTTAAAAAAATGTGCTAAATGCGTTTTAATCCAAAAATACACAGCCTCAAACTTTTGAATAAAGAAGATAAAACAACTTTAACCCTCCTTGTTTAGCATTTCTACACAGTATATTAATAAGTGACACGATACAGCAGATGTAAGTGTTTACTAACTATAATTCATTGAGGCGTGTGTCAAAACAGATAATGGATGATAATGCTGTATGATAAATCATCGCAAATATAGGACACATGTTATAATATTGGATAAATACTGTACAATATAAACACTTCAAAATGTCCTTTTAGCTGCTTACAACTACATCACAATGTGTTTTAAACCATGTATTAAAAGTTTAAAAAACAATATATATATATATATATATATATGCAGTTGAAAGCTCTGAAAATCTGCACCCTATAAATACATGTCCATTTGACTGGTTGTTACATTCCCAGTCATAATATTGGTGTTTATTCCCTCTCGTCTCCTAATTGAGGAGTGTCTCGACAACAAACGTCGCCCTCGAGGGAGAGCTGGGAGCTGCTGGTGTGGCGACGAATTAGCATTTAACAAGGCACATGCCCCATTGTGGAGCTCCGCCAGGGGACCGAGTGTGGGAACGCCGTGAGAGCAGAGTCCCAGTCCGGCGTGATGAGCATCCTCAACCCCGCCGGCACCTCACTGGCCTCCGAGGGGAGCTGGCACACTTTCCCCTCTCCTCGTCCTCCTGTGTTTCCTTCTCTCTCTCTCTCTCTCTCTCTCTCTCTCTCTCTCTCTCTCTCTCTCTCTCTCTCTCTCTCTCTCTCTCTCTCTCTCTCTCTCTCTCTCTCTCTCTCTCTCTCTCTCTCTCTCTCTCTCTCTCTCTCTCTCTCTCTCTCTCTCTCTCTCTCTCTCTCTCTCTCTCTCTCTCTCTCTCTCTCTCTCTCTCTCTCTCTCTCTCTCTCTCTCTCTCTCTCTCTCTCTCTCTCTCTCTCTCTCTCTCTCTCTCTCTCTCTCTCTCTCTCTCTCTCTCTCTCTCTCTCTCTCTCTCTCTCTCTCTCTCTCTCTCTCTCTCTCTCTCTCTCTCTCTCTCTCTCTCTCTCTCTGGTCCCAACTCTATATGACTTCTGCCAACTTATTTTCCACTTAGTTTATAAGGTCATTATTTCAATGTAGGCCCTTTTATGTTTATTCTATTGACCAGAGAGACGAGGGTCATAAAGACTTTGGACATACGTGCACCTTTTGTTATTTGGGGGAAAACCTTTGAGAGAAAGAGGCACGGCGGTTATGTTTTAAGTTTTAGCTGTAACCTCATTTCCATTTAAATCCCCCGTCACTTTGTGGACATTAAATACACGCCGTCATTGTTTCCTTCCAGGTGGTTCGTGGCGCCCAGTTGTGGCCTTCTCCCAGCTGAGGGCCTCCAGCCGCCATGTGAGCCATTCACACTGGTTCTGTGGTGAAGTGACCACAGCTCCCAGTGTGAGGAGCGGAGCCAGTCTTCAACTCACTGAAGAACGAGACGGTTTCAGCGAAATGAGCTTGACTTTACTGTATTAATAACTTTTCACAATATAATAGATTGGCGTGTTTGCTTAAACATCTTGAGGTGTTCATAATAATGAAGTCTACAAAAACATTGGTTTTTTTTCCATAACATGACTGGTAAGAAAACATCCAAAATAATATGTGTCTTAAGGTAAGTATTCAAATTGTATCTTTCTTTACATCAAACTTTCCAGTTTCCCTCCTGTGTATTATATTTTTACAGAAGAGGTTTGCTCATACATCATCCATAGTCTGAATATTTTATTCCGAAAAATATGTCAACTGGCACACTTTCATGGTGATATCACTTAGATTTGCATAATATGAATTTAACATGCCAAAATGGAACAATAATTAAAGGTATGAAGGTGTTTTTAGGACACTCTCCCAGCGGGTCTCCCTCGGGATGATGAGCGTGTGCTCAGTCAAAGTCATTGATCCCAGCATCAGGCAGCAGATCTGCTCTCTACAGGGTCACCACTTTCCCAGATTCACACAGAGCTCTGAGAGTCTCCCTCCATCACCCCCCCAGTCCTCCACCTGCTCCCCTGAGATCTAACCATTGTCCCACAGGAATTAAGAGCGATAAGTGTGCTGCATCCCTCTTTGTCTCACCAAGCTCTCTGATTGGCTGAGACTGTGGGAAACACCAACCAGACCAAGACCCACACATTCATATGGAGATGTGGGACTATAAATAGGAGGGATGGAGCCAGCAGAGATCAGATTCTCTCTACAGAGACCTCTACAGCACAGAGATCCAGACATGGCTCCTACAATCACTGCAGCAATGACCAATTCTCAGGAGCATCTGACTCTGACCCACAAGGTAAATTAAAGATTCAAGAAGATGTAAATGTTGTTGATGAGAAGCTATCCTTCTTCATGCTAACTCTATAGTCCAGAATAAGTGTATTAATGACCTTGTTCCTCTTTCTCCAGATCAGAAAGCCTCTGGTGGAGAAGTTACGCAGAGAGAGAATCAACAGCAGCATTGAGCAGCTCAAGTCTCTCCTGGATCCAGAGTTCCTCAAACAGCAGCCAGACTCCAAGCTGGAGAAAGCAGACATCCTGGAGATGACCGTTTGTGTCCTGAGACGACTGCAGCAGCAGAATCAACAGCAGAGAAGACTGATGAACCACTTCAACAAGCTGCAGTCTTCCTCTGATAAGAGCCTGAGAGAGGCTGACTTCTCTCCTCTGAGCTCCACAGTCCAGACCAGCATCAGCAAAGAGAAGAGTCCAGTCAACAGCGCCCTCTGGAGGCCGTGGTAGACACCTACAGCCTGGAGCTACTGCCAGACACACTGAGATGACCACATTGGTCAAAAGTTATTATCAGACACATTATTCTGAAATGCAAAAGAGTTGTCCGTGGACATTGTTTTAATTAACCTGAAGGTCACATTGAACGTAAACATTTCCATTTATTTTTGGGAATATTTTTTAAAAGAAAATTAAAATCACATTTTGGTGAAAATATTGAGGAGCATAACATTGTATTCTGTGAATACAAAATATCCTTGTATTGATTTATTAACATAATCAAAAGTTTAGCCAATATTGGCAAAAATGATCACCACTGCCTTAAAGTCCTCTTCTACATCAAGATTGATTCAGTGACATGGAATTTATTTACTTTTTACTTTGTAAAAGATTATTGACCCATGTTGAGTCTTGAATTTTTCTGTTATGTCACCAACATGTTCCGTTGTATGCAAATGCATATCCGGAAGTTATTTTCTCTCAGTGTAAGAGAGTTGCTTCACTCTGTTTAGCTTGTACTAAACGATTCCCTGTGTACTGAAGCTGTTCACATATACTCTATTTGAGTACAACGCCTTGAACTACACGTTATTTTTTACTGTGATGCATCATCACCACCAGTGCCTCTATGATGTGACCCATTCAATATTTTTTGAATAAAAAACATCAACCGAATCTGGAGCTGTGTCATTTTGTAATTCATCAACAACATTATTCTGTATCCCTAAGTCTATTTTTCTCAATGGTCACTTTATATTTTTATTTTGGTCTGGCAGTGCCCTCTAGTGGTTGGTTTGTGTATGTGCAATTCAACTGTAGTTGTAAAATACAAAAACAGATTTAGGGTTGGTAAACACATCTTATTCCACTTTGTATTATCGTTTTTTGTTTCATTAACTGCTCCATTTCATCATCAAATGGAAATATTCGACATGTCTTGTGCATCATTTATACACATGTTAGACAACTCGTGATCTCCATTAGGATTTGAAAATTAAGTATTGTGGGTACAAAGTCAAAGTAAATGAGTTATGAATTGTCTGCCAAAGGGTCAAAGTTCAACAGGCAAAACAAGTAGTTGAGAGAAGTGGCATGCTGCAGTAGTTGTCATTTATAATAGCTTTTTCAGAAGTAAAAGAAAAAGTGGTTTGGTAAAATCATAGTAATTATTTATTATTTATTTTAGTCTATAGCTGCACATAATTACTATGAGAAACACACAATAAAAGCTCATCATCCATTGTCAAATCGAAAGAATAATAAGCAAAACATGTACCAGTTACGCCTCAAAATCACAGTCCTGTCAGGACTCCTTTTTATTTGTAATAATTCGTGACAGTTGAGAGTAGACGTGGAAATAATACGTAAAGACGATACGTAATTTACAAATGTATTCGTTTCTTTAGATGTTAATCAAGTTAATTAAAAGAGTTTAAAAAAAAACTATTTAGCAAAAGAAAAGGGTTAATTAACAGAGGCCGAAGCGTTCACAGGAACACTCACACGCCTCACAGTGCACGCGGATGCTGATTGGACGACTGCTGGGGGGGTGCCGCGCACGTACGCACGGGCGCGGCGCGCACGCAGAGTCAGACCGTTGCCGCGACCATGGCGGAATGGAGTGGACTCCACAGCAGCACAAGTAGACACACCATGGACAAAAGCATCACTCTCCCACCCGACGAGATATTCCGCAACCTGGAGAACGCGAAGCGGTTCGCGATAGACATAGGTACCCGGGGAATATGCACGTTTTTTGTCTATTCGTTCAGCCACTTCCGCCTTCACGTCGCCTTGACAACACGTGACTGCTAAGAGAACGTAAACAAGACGGAAGCTAACCATGTCAGCTTCGGATTCGTGTCTAATTCGGAGTTTGTTTGACAGTAGGGGTCTGTTCGCCTCCGAGTCGGAAGTCTGGTGAGGTTTCTGGGGGATCTTTAGCTGACTTTAATTCAAATAAATCCCGGGCTAACTTTGACAAGTCTTGGTGTTAGCTGCTAGCTAGCTAGCTAGCTAGCTAGCTTGTGTTGGTGTGTGTCTGTGTGTCTCTGTTTAGCTCGCAGCCTCACAGCTTAGGAGTCTTGTTTCTCAATGTTCTGCCCAGTGGCTAACGGGCTTCTTATCGGACACGGTCCGTGCTGTCTTGCTTGCACAGGGGGGTCTCTCACAAAGCTCGCCTACTACTCGACCGTCCAGCACAAGGTGGCCAAAGTACGATCCTTCGACCACGCGACAAAGGTAATAATGCACCTTATCTGTGTTACGTCACTTTCTGCTATAGCTGTGACGCCCCGGGGTCACATATTGGCACACATAACCTGTTCCGCTCCAGCAGAGGTTATGTCTACATGCATAAACGCCTTGTATTATAGTGTATTATAATGATGCCATGGGAATATTACTGAAGAGACGGAGATGGTGTAAGTGTAAGTGGCTGCAGGAGTTAATGCGTTCTAAACTGTTTTAAGAAATCTTATGTATGCTTAATGACAATGAAAATAAAAGAATCTTGGTTTTATCAAACATAAAGTTTAGTACCACAGGCTACCAGTCCAAGCTGTGGAGACATTGGTAGGTCTATGCATTTTCAAATGCGTATGTATTTCATTATATTTAATGTTCTGTCAGTTTGAGTGATACTAGCAGTTTATAATGAAGTGCTCACCCATTTCTGCTCTTGCGTGTCCGTCCCATGCGTGTGTGTCCCTCAGGAGGCCACCAGTGACGAGCTCTATGAAATATCTGTGCAGGAAGAGGTCACTGCACGGCTGCACTTCATCAAGTTTGAAAATGCCTACATTGAAACGTGCTTGGACTTCGTCAGGGACCACCTGGTCAACACGGACACCAAAGTCATCAAAGCCACAGGCGGAGGGGCGCACAAGTTCAAAGAGCTCATTGAGAGGAAACTGGGGCTCAGGTGAGTCTTGTTTCTGTGCTCGTAGACACTGGTGGTGCAAATTTAAACAGGAAAGGGAGGAGAAGATCTGACATATTCAGGAAGACCCACAACAGAGCATTCACGTTGTCTGTTCAGCTAACAGGTTGAATAGTTTGACTTTTATTTCTTCAGACACATGATATAATATTATATGCAGGTATAATCCTCGCAGTTCAAAAGTCACTCGTGGTTAAAAAAACATAGATTAATATGTTCCAAGGTTTCCAAAAACGAGAAGAAGACCGTGTATCACTTTGTCTTATTTTAGGCCTTTTTGATTACATTTTGTGACGCAGTCAATCCAACATTTAAATGTGTACATAACATTCCTCAACACAGCATGAAAGGTGGGAACAAACATGTATGACTTGCTGTTGTCCATCTTGGGAGCTTGAGTCTCAGTTTAGTAATTCAACATGCAGAATTAATAATATTGTCCAAGCAAAAGAGATTGCGCGTCTTGCAGAATGATTTACCGGACGGAGGACACACCAGTTGGTCTATATATATATATATATATATATATATATATACACACTTTTTTTTCCGCGGCAGAGTGGACAAAGAGGACGAGATGACCTGTCTCATCAAGGGCTGTAACTTCGTGCTGAGGAACATCCCCCACGAGGCCTTTGTGTACGCCAAGCACGCCGACTCCGAGTTCCGCTTTCAGACCACCCAACCTGACATCTTCCCGTACCTGCTGGTGAACATCGGCTCCGGCGTGTCCATCGTCAAGGTAATAATAATAATATAAAGCAGAGCAGTCGGGGATTAGTCGTTTCATTTATAAGCCCAGTGGCATAAAATGATTTGGTAGTTATTTTGTTGATGTGCAGCTTTTTTTTTTAATCGTAGTAAACATAATAAAAGGCAACGTCTCGTTCTTCTCCCTCTTCAACAGGTCGAATCGGAGGACAAATTTGAGCGAATAGGAGGAAGCTCAATAGGCGGAGGGACATTCTGGGGCCTTGGAGCGTTGCTCACCAAAACAAAGGTTTCCTAAATGACTGTGCTCTAGTTTTGCTGTCCGGCGATTTAGTTTGTCCCCGTTAAACCTTGTGAATGTTTCTTTTTTTTCTCTCACCGTAGAGATTTGACGAGCTGCTACAGTTGGCCTCCAAAGGGCAGCACACGAGCGTCGATATGCTCGTCAAAGACATCTACGGAGGATCTTACGGGTCTTTGGGCTTGACTGGAGATCTCATTGCGAGTAGTTTTGGAAAATCTGCTACCGCTGACAAAGGTGACGCGCTGGATCATTGATTTCAAGGCTGTCCAGTAGCCTAATAAATATAAATATATATATATAAACACACACATACTACTGAGGAAGAGTTCCGCTGTTGTTCTGTCCATGTTTCAGTGGCACGTCTTAAATATTCAGTGTGGATGTTTTATATGACTCCGTTCTGAATCGCAGGGTTCCCTAAAGAAGACATGGCCAAGAGCCTCCTGCACATGATCAGCAACGACATCGGGCAGCTGGCCTGTCTGTATGCCAAACTCCACAACCTGTCCCGAGTGTACTTCGGAGGCTTCTTCATCAGAGGACACCCCGTCACCATGCACACCATCACCTACAGCATCAACTTCTTCACCAAGGCAAGGCCGTAAAGCAAAACTGAACACGTTGCGTCGCGAGGACGACACGTGTCTCGGTGCTCTGCAAGAGTCCCCTGAACTTGTTATCAGCTGAACTTCACCTTCAACACAGTTTTGTTACGTCATCGCCGTCTTTTTTTTTTTGTTGTAGGGTGAAGTTCAGGCCTTGTTTCTCAGACACGAAGGCTATCTCGGAGCCATCGGAGCATTCCTTAAAGGAGCAGAGGAGGACAGTAAGGAAGAAAAAAAACAGCACAAAAGCACAATATTGTCCTCAGTTTGCTGTCAACAGGGTTTACGCTATATGTTGATAGATAATACGAGAAAGATAAGTATTTTAGCAGTTTTCCTCTATGCAAAAATAACGTTGCTGATAAAAGCAGGTACTTTGTGGTCACTATAGCTTTCACACACATTATGCATGTGATCACTTCGCCACACACCACTGAAAACTCGTGCTTGAGGGAGACATCAGGCATCAGGTCCGAATAAAATCTTTTAACTTCACTCGTGAAAGGACTGAACCGACAGTTTAACACATTTAACTAACTGCCATGGCAGAATGTAACAGAGCTACCAAGGACCAACAATAGCCTAATGTTTGTATGAAAATAACACATTTCAAGCCAGCTAGCTTTTTATTTTGTTTAAATACTTAAATGGTAAACACACAATAATTCAAACGTTAACCATGAATGTATAACTTGTACCCGTCTAGATCCAAACCAGTACAGTTGGGGGGAGAATTACGCGGGAAGCTCTGGCCTGATGAGCGTTTCTCCAGACATGAATCCAATGCAACGTGCACGTAGCGGAACGGTGAGTCTGCACTAAACAGACCATCATGAACCACCGGGAGCCCCCTTGAACCTCACGACCTGGGGTTTTTATTTTTATTTCACCCACTTTCTCTCCCTTTTCTTCCAGAAGTCATCACATATCTGATATTTTTTAATCTTAATTTTAATTTATGTATCTCCTGTATAGAATCCTCGTCATCACTGTCATCACACAAAGGCATTTATTAATCTTTCTTTTCATTTCCTCTCCACACACTCCTCTGTCTACCTAACCCTCTCCTTCAGTTTCCAGTAAGTATCTCCGTCTGCTTCACTGGTGTGCACTGGTTTGGTAACTTTAGTAGTTAGATATGTCACTTTGTTCACTGCTGGTTTATTTTTTTTTTACTGAAAGTCTTCGCCACAGCTTTGTCTGTAACTAACTTGTTTTTTCATGGCCAAATTATGCGCTGGAAAATAACACGGTTTGATGTTCTCGACGGCCGCTTTGCTTTCTGGTTCCTGGGCGTGATCCTTTGATCATGCTGGTCGCCCCCGAAGTTCCTGCTTTTCCCAAACTTGGTTCTCACGAGTGCAAAGCGAATGAAATAATAGCTCATCTTTGGTGACTTACCACGAGAGTCGTCCTTTTAACGGAGGATCGATTGTGTTCGAAAACCTTTCCTCCCTTTTTCTTGCATCCTGCATCTTCCTCTCTGCTGTTTTTCTTCTCTTTTTAATAAGAAAAAAGAAATACTAACACGACTGAAATATGCCCTGTGCTCTGACGTTTGAGGAGCGGCGGCCGAGTTCACGAACGAGACCGACAGCGTTGTGTGTCTTCTCCGCCTCCTTTTTGTTGTGTCTAGTTCGACATGCTGGAGATGGACCGCCTGGAGAGGAAGCTGGTGAATCTGCCTCTGCTGCAGGACGCCTCGTCTTACATCCCAGACACCGTGGACCTGGCGGAGGACGCCCTGGCCCGCGAATACTGGCTGTACTGCTTCGAGGAGGCCCTCGACGGGGTAGGGTGGAAATTAGGACGTTGCCGTACAGAAAGGAAAAAACAATGATGAAATGATAATGAATTTCACGAGTGAATGAGCAGCTTTTAAACGGATAATCTGCCGTACTTAAATCTCACTTAAATTGCTCCGTTCTTGTTTTGATGAAGACTTTCTATTGTCTACGCGATATTAAAACAAAAATAATCTCAGAAATGGACGGTACATTTGGTGTTTACAAGTCAGCTTTTTGACGGCAGAGGTCGTGAACATGGCTGATCATACGTGGTTCTTGTGTGTGTGTGTGTGTGTGTGTTTTTTTTTTCCCGGAGCAGGTGGTGAAGAGAGCTTTAGCGAGTCAGCCCGACATGCCGGAGGCGGCCGAGCGAGCCGAGAAGTTCCGACAGAAATACAGACACAAGCTTCAGACCCTCCGTCACCAGCCTTTGTAAGAAGAACTGCTTTGTTTTTGTTGTTGTTTTCTTTTGCATGCGAGGCTTACCTGTTTGACCCAGAGGTTGCTTCTAGTCGACTAAACCTTGAGTCTTTGCTTCAACGTCTGCGTTAGCTTCATTCTTTATACCGGCTGTAATCCATGTCGATGAAGAAGGGAAGACTGTTGAAATACGTTAGCAAAAAATGCCATATTTTTTTAGACTCAATATTTTCAGACACTGTCAGCTTGGCAATGTGTTTTTTGTTGTTGTTGTTCTCGTCAATGCCAGTAACAATGTGAAAAGTACTCTGCATGAACCGCCCCTGTTGTTGTTGTTGTGTGAATGTTTTTCTCTCCGGCTAACGTAGAGTGCTTCTCTTCTCACCCAGTGCTTATGGATCGCTCACGGTCAGAAGTCTGTTAGACACGAGGGAACACTGTTTAAACGAGTTCAACTTTCCTGATCCCTACTCTAAGGTCTGGGCCAAATCCATCCACCTTTTTTCTTTTCTTTCGTGTGCTACACAGCTGCTCTGGCTCTCATCCGATTCATGTTTTCACACATGTCTCGTGGTGACGATCTCGTTCCACCTCCCAAATCTATTTTTAGCCGAGCGAAAGCGAACGTGTTCTCAAAGTGACATTTTCTCGTGTGTGTGTGTGTGTGTGTGTGTGTGTGTGTGTGTGTGTGTGTGTGTGTGTGTGTGTGTGTGTGTGTGTGTGTGTGTGTGTGTGTGTGTGTGTGTGTGTGTGTGTGTGTGTGTGTGTGTGTGTGTGTGTGTGTGTGTGTGTGTGTGTGTGTGTGTGTGTGTGTGTGTGTGTGTGTGTGTGTGTGTGTGTGTGTGTGTGTGTGTGTGTGTGTGTGTGTGTGTGTGTGTGTGTGTGTGTGTGTGTGTGTGTGTGTGTGTGTGTGTGTGTGTGTGTGTGTGTGTGTGTGTGTGTGTGTGTGTGTGTGTGTGTGTGTGTGTGTGTGTGTGTGTGTGTGTGTGTGTGTGTGTGTGTGTGTGTGTGTGTGTGTGTGTGTGTGTGTGTGTGTGTGTGTGTGTGTGTGTGTGTGTGTGTGTGTGTGTGTGTGTGTGTGTGTGTGTGTGTGTGTCACCCCCCCCTCTGCTCTGTTGCAGATCAAACAGAGGGAGAACGACATGGCTCTCAAGTACTACCAGAAGGTGGTGAAGTCTCTGGAGGAGCTGAGCTGGGAGGAGAGACAGTTCGCCCTGATCCGGGGTGTCCTGGCCGGGAATGTCTTCGACTGGGGAGCCAAGGCCGTGTCAGAGTGAGCGGGGTTCATGTGTTTGGTATCCTGGTGGATCCTTGGCCTTTGGTTCCTGTATCTTGGTCTTTTCATGCTGCTACAGGGAGTTTTTTCCACTCCTGTGTTAGTGTGTCCAACGCTGCGTTTAGCCAGACGGCCAACAGTTGGAATGAAAGTAAACGGAATTACAAATGTTTTAAAGTACTGCAGTGCTGCTTACAATCCATCCAAATGAAGAATGTTTCTGTTGCAGTAATAACCAGAACCGCCTGTCTCTTTAAGAAATACCGACGGGCTCCTGTGTCGTAGCTTTAATGTATCAAACTGCTGTTTTCAGCCTTTTCAAGTATGGAGATTTCCTGCTTTTTCTCTGTTTTTTCTATCATTTTTGACTGAAATCTCTTTTGGTTAAGACTGGCAGTACAAGACATTTTAAAGACGTTGACCCTGTAATCCAAACACCCGGTCTAACCTTTGCACATGTTGTTTTTGATGTCGTGCAGCGTACTGGAGTCGGAACCCGAGTTTGGCTTTGAGCAGGCGAAACGAAAGTTGGAAGGTATCCCAAGTATTTCTCTTCTTTGTGTTTGCCCTTGAATCCTTTTGACTCGGGAGAAAACGGAGCGGAAGAGTCGTCGGAGGAAAGTCCCACCGATTGATTTGTTTTTGTTTTTCTCCTCCAGAGCGGCCGTGGCTCGTTGACTCCTATGACCAGTGGTTCGAGAGACTAAAGGTCAGGCTCTTTCTTATTCATAGTCACATTATTAGTGAGAGGTTTTATTAGGAGCGTGACAACGTTTAGCACGACCAAGCATACCATGCTGTCAGCACAGACGCAACCATCGTACGATTTAAGCACAAAGAGAAAATATATTTCCAACGCTTGCGACATTGTTTCTGTGTTGTGTGCTCTTGACGATGAGTGCTTGAATACAATCCATCCTGGTTTTCTCTTGCAGGGTCCTCCTCATAAGTGTGCCTTGTTTTTCGTAGATAATAGTGGACTAGACATCATTCTAGGGGTGATGCCTTTTGTCAGAGAGCTTCTCTCTCGAGGAACGGAGGTAAGAAACTCTTTTAAACTCTCTCACGTCATTTAAAAAAAAAAAAGACGCCCGTGCCATTTAATCCTAATTTCCCCGATAGGAATAAAAGATAAATGCAAAGAAAATCAATGCTGACCAGCTTTCAACTGTAATCTTGCTGTGGTTCTCTCAGTGATGAGGACATCTTTTAACTTTCTATTTATTTGCCAGTCTAACTCTTCTGTCCGTGGCTCCTCAGGTTGTGTTGGCCAGCAACTCGGCCCCGGCTTTAAACGACGTAACGAACGGCGAACTGCAGATATTGACCGAAAGCATCGCTGCTATGGATCCAGTGATCCAGTGAGTGAAGTATAGTGCATCTGACCATGTATTAGCTTTTTAAAAGCATCATCATATCCTGAGTAGTCCCTATGATACAGTGTTTTCTGTTTACTGATCTCATGATTTCACACCTAAAAACCTGTGGTGTGCTTGTTGCTCAGGGCTGGTCTGAGGGAGGACAGGTTGACGTTGGTCCAAAGTGGTTCCAGTTCACCCTGCCTGGATCTGAGGTGGGTTGTTACGCAATATCACGTTCGACATTTCTAAGTAATATTCAGCCTGATTTACCTCGAATGCATCTGACCCCAGTGGGAGGGTGAACTCACTGTGAAACCAACCTCTTGTCCTCCCGTAGTCGTCTGGACAAAGTGCTGGCGATGGTGGTGCGGGAGCGAAAGACCGACCTGGTGATCATCGAGGGGATGGGCCGAGCCATCCACACCAACTACTACGCCATGCTCAGCTGCGAGAGCCTCAAGATGGCCGTCATCAAGAACTCGTGGCTGGCCGACCGCCTGGGAGGAAAGCTGTTCAGCGTGGTCTTCAAGTACGAGGTGCCGGCGGCCGGCCACGACTCCGAGGCACTGACGCCGCCGTGACGGAGCTCGAGTCGGGGGGGGGGGGCGGGGCGGGACGGAGCGGCGAAGTCCGGCAACCGAGTACGGATTAGCTCTGAATGCCAGGATGTTGGTTCTCCTGCTGCCACGCGGGGAATGAATGGAGAGTTTTAAAAGGGTGATCATAGTTATTTCTTCTTTTTTTTTTTTTTTTTTACATTTCATTCTCAAACATCGTTGATTTCAGTTTGCTTTCTTGCCGGTCCAATATCCCCACGTCCGATCACTTGGTTTGCTATACCATCTTCACCGCTTATTGATCTCGATCAACATCTGCAGTTTTTTTGGGTTTTTTTGTGCTCCGTCTTCAGCGGCTGCTGCGTTCGCTAAACTCAAACAGTTATTCAACCGTTATGACGGATGAGATCATCAGCTTGTGGAGGGGGAAAAAAATCAATGAGAGACCTTCATTTTTCATCAGTTATCGACACGCGCTGCCAACACAACGCAGTGTGTGTGTGCACCCGTAGCAGCAAATGTGTGTGTGTGAGAAAGAGAAAGAGAGAGAGACCGTCACTGTTAACACTTTTTACATGAAGTGTATTTATTGTGCCTTGAGGCCAATATGATTAATGCGTTATTCACTTATTGCTTTTAATTCCTGTCGCAGGTGAAACGCAGCACAAATATCTACTTTTGTTTCCCAGCATTCTCACGCCATAGACGAGGAGGAGTCTCCTGTTGTATTATTATTATTATTATTATTATTATTATTATTATTACCGCAAGTGAATGAATTAAGATTAAGAAATGAATCGTTGTAGCGATTCAGGTGTTGGATCAGTGGGGGAGAAGCAGCACTTTGTCCCAGAGTGAGTTGGCCTTGTTCCTCCACCAGGTGGCAGTATTCTACTGTGAGTTTCTTCTTGTTCGTCTTTCTTTCAACTCATGATTTCTCAAATCTTTACCAATGTGCTTGGTGTGAAAAATGAACGCGGCACATTTCAGGTTGAATATTTCCAACCGCGGATCGACTGTAATTTTTTCTGGCGCTGTCATCCATCCCGAAATCGATCAATCGATAAACAAACCTCAGACAAACTGAGATCACTTCAGTTCAGCACATCAAGCATAACCGTGTGTATAATTCTCCTGACAATCGATTTTAATTAAATGGTGAAAACTCTTTATTTCATTTCTTTTTTTTTTAATGTGCCAGTGTGTTCATTTCTCTGCACGTATCGGGGGAGGTTGCAGCCGCGGAGAGGATAGCTGTCCCATATTTCTTTTTTTTTAAAAGAAGCCCAACCTGCCCTTGGCGATATAGAAGCTCGGCACCCTGGTATGCGGCGGTTGATGCCTGCTGGGGAGCTGAGGGCTGATGATGCATGAGGAGGCCTGGCAGGGGGTCCTCATGCATCTCCTCTCGCTCATCGCTCTGACTGCCAAAACGCACACACACACACACACACACACACACACACACACACACCGGTTCTGCAAGACACCCTCGTGGGTTTAGTGACATCTATGGTTGATGTGTGTAAGCTCTGCTCTGGTTTTACACTCGCGGGCGCGTTACGGGACAAAGGACGCCCGACGACGAGCCACCTCTGCAGGTGAAACCCGAACTCTTCATTATTCTCGACAGTAAACTATCCAACTTTCCAAATCGCAGGCGAGTCTCGTCGTAAACACCCCGATACCAGCAGGCCCTGAGAAAACAGTGCAGCATTGACTGCGACTGTTTGCATAACACTAATTACTGTAGTTACAGTAAACACTGATTTCAAAAGACGTGTTTTTTTTTTCTTCCCCCCTCCAGCTTAGAAATCCACACACGGTAGCTGAACCTTTTGTTGGCTCCCGAGTAACAATAACACCAATTTGATTGGTCACATGACCTGAAACGTACAATACGGCACTTTGTGCGTCTCCACTTTTCTGGATACATGTAAATACAGTGAGTTCCTTGTGTTCTCGTGGGTAATTCATACCGTGTGTGTGTGTGTGTGTGTGTGTGTGTGAGAGAGAGAGAATGATTTGCTCTGCTGAATGCGTTAGTCTGAATGTCGCAGTGCAGTGAGCTCCATCCTTCTGTCAGGTATCGTAAAACAGGAGTCATAAAGCACTAAAGAGGCCTTCGGACGCCACACATTCCTCTGGTTCTCGTTGTGATAAAGGGGTGCTCGAACTTTTTGGATTGAGGGCCATATACAGAAACATTTTAATAAATCACGGGCAAGAAAATAGTGACTGTTTCTAGATCAGAAAACCCCCATGTCCATCAAAACAACCACTCAACAGTCCGATGTTTCACATGACACTAGTTTATTTGTGTGTCCACATATTATAGTATTTATGTATCTGACGCTCTTAAATATGAATTTATATGTGCATGTCTTCAGGGGCCCGCTTGAAATATTATGTCATTTAAATGAAAAGCCAAGTTAAAATATAAATATTGTTGTCTGTTCGTGATTCACGCTCCCTAAAAGAATAAACGTGTCTAATATTAAGATGTACACAGAAATGCAAAAAATGTTGGTCTTCTGTGCCAAGAGGTTAAGACGGAGATCATTTCACTGAATGTATTCAACACCCATTTAAAAAAAAAAAAAAAACAGGTTATTCACCCATTTTATACCAAAATAAAGACTGGGCCGCTCCTGGAGTCGGCGTTCTCTCTCTCGGCTGTCGCGTTAACCTCTTCGGCTTCTGCTCCTCTGATGGCTTTCAAAGGTGTTCGCTCCGTCTCAGCAGGCGGCGTCGGGGTGTGATGTCGGCTCGTTGTCGCTGGGGATGTAGAGAACAACTCTGCCCCAACGCCATGTGTGTCATCCTGCCGGTGTGTCTATTTTCCACTGAAACTTGACCCCCTCCACCCCCCCCTGGAGGGGGAACCACTGATCTCCATCATCCACCCAGAGGAGAGAACACCTGGTTTCCTGCCGCAGAACTCCAGACCTGAGAGAATACATTTGTTTTGGTTTCCAGCACGTGTGCCCGCCGACACCGACTCCCATCGTGACCTACAGAACTATTCTCAGACCCTCCTCGGAAGTTCTTTACCCAGAAAGCAAGATGAATACACACGGATACACAATGAAATGCGTGTTATACATATATAACAGAGTTAAATAATCCCACTGTGCAGAACTTACATGAACTCACATGAGCACTCGGCTCCCATTTCTAAAAGGCCTTTTTACATGTGCCTTATCTTCCTGCAGCAGACTCTCCCCCCCCCCCCCCCCCCCACCCCCCTGTGTGCTTCACTCACTCTTCACTAAGTAGCATGTCAGCATTGTGTGCAGTCAAACCAAATGAGTATAAAGCTTGTTTCATTGGCCTCAATAATGCTAACAAGCTTATTATTAGTTTGTATTGGTTCTTTCATTTCAGGGCCGGACAAACCAAAACAAAACTAAGAATTCTAAATGTCAACTCGATTCCCTCGAGCGATTCCATTCGTGCACAACGGGCTCGTGGTGCAGATGTGTAGAACAAGGCTCGCCGGGCGCTCTGCAGTCAACCGACTCGGCGAGATCAAGACCCAACAGGCCCGGGGGGGGGGGGGGGGGGGGGGGGAACGGGGTTTCACTGCAGAGGACTGCTGAGGGCTTCTTGGGCCTTTTTCTTTATTTTTTTAAATGATTCATGTGTGATCGTGGAAGGTTTTATTTCAAGGCTTCGGTTATTCGGCTGCAGGAGCATCGGCGAGGCCCCCACCCCCGCGTCACCCCCGAGATGTTGGATTCTGGACTGAGGACACCGAGGTGTCCACGTACCAGCCGTGTGAGTCACCACGGCCAAATGTTTGTCCTGGAGTCGCCTGCAGGAGAGGAAACTACCACGGAAGAGGTTTTGCACTTGCACTTTTCCAGGTTTTTAATATGTCTCTGTCAACATGCAGGCAGGGAACTTTACAGTTGTGTGTAGTTCAAAGGTGGGTGTACGGTGGGAGGAACGGAGGGGAGGAAGTGGAGAAGGGGACCTTGTTGCAGCTGGTGAATGAATGAGTGGATGAAACCTTTTATCGCCACCAGAGGAATTCGCTTTGCACAAAGAGCATGAAACAATATCAAAGGAACGTCAACAGCTATTCATGAAGCGTCAGAAAAACTAAATAAAATCAATTTCATCTCTCGAGAATCTCTAGTTTGTTTATGTAATGAATTTTAGAGATTTTAATTATAATTCATGTCGTGTCGAGAAGCTCTGAGACGCAATTCAGACCTTCACGTTGGGAACAGCTTCAACCACCTGGGCTGAACTGGGTTTGTGTCAGGAGAACAGCGGCCGAGTTGCATTGTGGGTAATGCAGGCGCCTGGTTTTGACAGCACATGGAAGAAGAAGTTGGCCTTCTGAGATCTCTTAAGGTGTGCGAGGAGTTACAATGAAAAAGACTACAACTTTGGTTTGATGTCTGATCTATTTTATAATGTTGATGTTGTAAAAGTATAAGAGCTAAATGTTGCACGGCAGCCCAAAAGTACACACACACACACACACACACACACTTTTTGATGAATGAAGAGATAAAATGGAGTCTACTGAACCCAGTTGAGGACATTTATGACATTAACATTCTGGGGATGTCAGATGAGACCTGATGGATCAATTGTGAAACTGATTATAATAACTTGATTATAATAACTCTCTCAGCCTCTGTTATCTTGGTCATCAGGTACTACAAACGACACACCAATACAATACTAACTCTTGCTTGGACAAGCCTGCGCCGAGACGCAACTCGTCAGCCCTCCCTCGCGCGGACGCGCCGCCGGGAGCGCGCACCCTCAGAGCAGGTGGTGACTCTCCTCCTCCTCCTATTCCTCCTCCTCCTCCTCATAAGAGGCAGGAGACGGTCCGGATGCTCGGCACATCCCGGGGTGCACGGAGAGCGGACTACGGAGCTGCTGCCGCTGTCAGCCTGCAGCCATATGACTGAGCTGCTGTTCAAACCACACACAACAACAACAACAACAACAACAACAACACAAGGGGAACTACAACAACCAACAAAACAAAAGCAGACGGGTAAGGAGGCATTATCTTTACACACGTGAACCCGCGGGGGGCTCGGTTGCTTTTCATTGCCCCTAAAGGGCTTTTGTGCTGTTTCTGTGCGGCTCGGATGAGTTTGCGGTGACTTCGTGCTCATTGACGTCATTTTTAAATGGCTTATTTGATGTCGCTCAGACAATGTGTTGCCCACATAGCCCCGCAGGCTACAGACTCAATTGATGGATGAATCATTAACACCGCAGGTTTATTACCAGGGACCCGCACCACGTCCGTGCAGATTGCCATCATTTCAATCTGTGCGTAAAAACGCACCAATGACGCGCATGTTAATAAAGCCACAGAAGTCCATAACTCAATGCATGGAGATGGTTCTGCTCCCGGTTTCACTGTCCGCCAACAGCAAAAACACCGACAATCAGTTAAACTTTTGTCGGCTTTAAAATCCAGACAACGTCGCCGAGGAATTCACTGGATGAATGGAGAGCAGGATCAGACATGATTGCAGCTATTATCTCTTCTTGACAGCTCATTGTTGCTCCCATGCACACCAAAGACAGTGTGACACAGTGCGTATGTGTGTGTGTGTGTGTGTGTGTGTGTGTGTGTGTGTGTGTGTGTGTGTGTGTGTGTGTGTGTGTGTGTGAGAGAAAGAGATAAAAGAAGAAGGATAGTGGGCAGATTAAAGTTGTGAGTCTCAGTGTGACACCCTGAAATGAAACGTTGCTATGGAGCAATATTTGTGGACTCGTTGATGGTAATTATTCACAGGTCAATCAGCGGGGAAGCATACAAGTGATGATTAGAGGGAGGAGGGACCCCCCCAGTGAGGAGACCCCAAGGCAAAACAAAGCTCATGTTCACTAAAAAAAAAGAAGAGAAGTGAATTCTATGAAAGAGTAAAAAATAACCCGAGGATATCGTTGGATGCTCGAGGGGAAATTAGTTTTCCAATAAAAGTGTATGACATAATTCAAATGTTCATCATCCACCAGCGAGATGTAGAGCGTTAAGGACTCCATCCACCTTTTTAAAGAACCGCTTCGTCTTCATGACCCTCAGTCGCGAAGCTCTTCATTTCTGTGATTGTGGCGTTAAGGCGAAACATTGATGAACATCCTTCTACTTTCCCCCATCGTGGTGCGAAACCCTGACCTGAAGGCCAAACTGGACTCGGGGCCCAGGTGTCCACATTTCACCAGGTTTTGCAAAGAGCAAGTTTTGTTGTCCGGCTTCGGAAAAAAACAAATATTTGTGTTTTTTTGTTTTTCGCTGCGCTTCAACTGGTGTCTGGAGAGAAGCCACCGACACTTTGTTCCAATTAAGACAGGAAATATCCTCCCTCTCTCCCTCTCCCTCTCCTCTCTCTCTCCCTCTCTCTGCATTACATCTTATTTTCTCCTTTCCTCAGTTTCTACCCCTCCTCCTCCTCCTCCTCCTCCCTCCCGAATGGTCTCTCTCATTCTCTCTCTTCTCTGTGGGACGCCTCTTGCTGGTGCTTCTGGTGCTGTTTCTGTCTCGCAGCATTTTTTTTGGAACATGCCTCCAAGTGGGTGTCTGGAGGAGGTGTCCCCCGCTGTGAGCGTGTACTCGTGTGTGCATGCACTGATTGTCTCAGAGTGTCTGTGTGTGTGTGTGTGTGTGTGTGTGTGTGTGTGTGTGTGTGCAGGCCACGTCGCAGGATGCCGGCCGATGTTTCCGTGCATCGGCGACATCGTTCTGGCCTCACATCTGTTGTACCTATCTGCGACCGAATTACCTCTGAATCAATTGCTGTTTTCTTGCTCCGGCTCACTTGCTGACAGATGGACCTTCCTTATGGCCCTTGTTTCTTTTCATTAGCACCCTGTGTTGCTTCCAGGGGCCTTTGCCGTCCAACACACACCTAAAAAGAGTGTGAATCCCACCGATATTGTAGGATTTTGGGAGACCGAGGCCTTTCTGCTCCAGTCAGTTGTATCGGCCCTTGAGGAAATTAAGTTTTACGGCGCCTAACTGCAGCTTGGCAGAGGCTTTTTTATTAACTGGAGCTGTAATTTGGGTGCTTGTTATTGAGCTGATATTCATGATCATTTGGTTTGCCAAACGAGACCTTATTTTACCCGAGAGGAGACATTCGACAGCGTTTACCCATCAAGACATTCAGCGTCATTACTTAAACAGGCAGCACGGCCGGCTGCGTTTGTTTGGGGTTGTTTTTGTGTCACAACAGATAAGACGTTTATTTCTTTTTTGTGTGACTGTTATATTGCGTCCTGCATTATCTGTCATCTCTGTTTAAGCTGCTGCTGCTGCAGTAAAGGAGATATTTAGATGTTTACCCGTGTGCAGGACTCGGTTTTACCCCACAAACCAGATTTAATGTGTTTAAAAGTAGATTAAAAAGGGGGTTTGATTCAGTCACCTTCGGACTGGTTTCCCACCGTGTTCTCTTAAGCTAAGCTACGCTAATTGGCTTCTGGCTTCATATCTGCTCGTCTCGCCCCGGCCCCAGAAGGAGAGTAAACATGTTTTTTTTCCCGGAGCTTTTAATCTCAGTGTGTGGCTCAGGAAAAAGAAGAAGAATAATAAGAAGAAGAAAAAAAACCTTGAAGGTGGCCTCTGCCTGACATGACGGCTCGAGCCTCAACAGCATGTGTGCCTGCAGTCTTTGTTTGCTGGATCCTTCTGGCCCCGCTGGTTGCTACGAGAGATAAAACAACAGGAGCAGATGGCTCCTGGAGGTTTGGTGTCACAGCAGGTGAAGCTAAAAGATGCACACACACACACACACACACACACACACACACACACACACACAGCGGTTTAATACCTTCGGTTCAGTATATTTCTATAACTGGTGTGTGACAGAGCTGAAGGGACTCAGATCTCATCAGATCTTAATCATCCATCCAGTCCTGTAGTGCCCCCTTTGCAATTTATTTTCAAGATTACCTATCGCTTCACACTTATCACACTCTGCTCTCCTTCATGTTTCCCTGGTGGCCGTCTCACACTTCTGGCACACGCACACACACACACACACACACACATGCACACACACGCACACACACACATACAGGCACACATATAAATATATTGTCTTTCCAACAAAGTGTAAACCAATTTCAGCTCCCCGGCTCTGGCTTCCTAAAAAAAAAAAATTGATTTTTAGGATTTCATTATATGTGATAATGCAGGTTCATGTTTTCTCCTTGTGCGTATAGCGGAGCTCAGACGTCCATAAACTCCACATTACAACCTCGGGAGCGAGTTTAGAGTGAGACGTAAAGAACTTTCCACAACCTTTATTTATTTGTTGCTTTTCTACTTTCCTGCACAGTAAATTTCCCCTGACATCACAAGCGTCTTCTTCCGCTTCATATAGTGGATTATATAGACACGCATTAATAGTGGGCCCGTAAACTCCCGAGTGTGTGTGTGTGTGTGTGTGTGTGTGTGTGTGCTCAACACGCGCACATTTTTATTGCATCGTTTTTGTTCTTTTTTTATTTGGGAAAACCACATTAGCACCACCACTTTTCAATTGGCAGTAAAATCACTTTATCATTGGTGCTGCTATGATGTCATTATAATCATTACGCATCTTTATTTATTTGTGTTTTGTTTCACTGCAAATCATTTGCTAATAGTAATAAATTCTGATTCTTGTTCGTACCACAAACATCTTCTAACTACACGCCTGTAAAGTTTCTCGATCGCCGCAATTTAATTTAAAATCTTGATTCTTTTCCAATACGACAATAAATATTCACGACTAAAATAAAGGTGACAATTACCTTTTTGAGCAATTATCCTATTTTTATTTACACCAACTACAAAATATTGTCAAATCCCGATTGGCGACGTCGCGTTTTACCGACACAAAGAGGCCCCGCCCACTTCAAACCAGTGAGGAGGGTTCGTGGGGAAAAAAGATGGCAGAAAATATTTCTAATTATGAAGATGAAATATATTTTCAGGACCTTTTTTTATTCTTTCTACAGCGGCCCGTGTATCGATGAGGGGCCACGCTTCAATTGGTGATATATTGCACCGCTTTGCACCCATCCCGTTCGCCTCGGCAGCAGACGCCCTTCCTACGTGCGCGCGGCCACGTGCACGAAGCCACGTGCACGAAGCCACGTGCACAAAGCCACGTGCACGCCTGGCTGTGGCGGGAGGCCGCGTCGTTGTTTATCACACGCTGTGCTTCAAAACCCCGGCATGCCACCCAGAGTGCTCCATTACCGTCCCCATCCTGTCTCTCCTTTTAAAGGACCACCTGTTAGCGGCACACATGAAAGTGTGAGATACACCCCCCTCCCTCCATCACCCCCACCCCCGCCTTCTCTTTCACATGACAGGTCTATTCAGGCCTTAGGTTTGACGGGGTTGACGCATGGTGCTTTCTGTTTCTATGGGGGCGTCACATCTTTCTTTTATGTGTGGGGGGGGGGGGGGGGGGGGGGATACATTCCTTTTTCCAAAGGGTCGTGTCGCCGTGGCTGTTGACCATTTTTCTGCTGTTATCTCCACCTCAGTCGATTTCTATTCCTGCAAACGTGTTTGAGTGTCAACGGGCTCAGACGAGCCTCCTTGTGATCTCGCTCATGTTAAAGGATTTGAGGAGTGGTTCAAGAATTTGGGAGAGATGAGAAGAACAACACCGTTCTAGTGTCTGTTCGGTGAATGTGAAGCTAAGGGACAGTTAGCTTAGCACAAAAACTAGCCCGCGTCGGATTCTACCAGCTCAGTTATTAATGTACTTGATATTGTTTGTTTTGTATAATAAAGACACGTTGTGGTTTCATAGCGGGTTATGTGTGGGAATATTTGCTTTATTCTACAAAAAATCATTACTTTGTCATTGAGAGATATATGTACATATAAATATTGGGCGATTAAAAAAAACAAAAAAAAACAGATGTATCGTGTAACTCGTGCTCTTCAGGTACTATAGGAGGTAGATGCCGTCACCTCCGGGTGGAGCCAAGTTAGCTGTTCCCCACCTGTTTCTTTATGCTAAGCTATGCTAATTGGCTTGAGGCTTCATTTCTTCTCATCTAACTCTCTTAAAACAAGCAAGTATAAGTTGTGCGTCCCTAAATGTCTTTAAATCCCAGAGAGGTGTGATCATTGAGACAAACCCTCTGCCTCCTCCCCTCAGTTTGGATGTCCTCTTTGTTTTCATGAATGAAACGACCCTTTTGGCCGCTCAGGGTCCATCAGCAGCCCCTCGTGTGTCAAACGGACTGATCGTAATCCGGGCTAAACACTTTTGTGTGTGACACGGCCGGTCGCACCCCCAACCCCCCACCCCTCATTCTGCAGGCCTGTTTGGAGATAAAGGTCTCACCTCAGCAGCCAGCCTCACACTCTTGTTTGCAAACTGCACAGCTGGTCGAACTCCCAGAGGCCAACCGACGCAGTCTAGCTCCAAATCCCTCGGGGGGGGGGGGGGGGGGGAGGAATGTGTGTGTGTGTGTGTGCGTGTATGTGTGTGTGGGGGGGGGGGGGGCTGCCTGCACTCGAACTGCAAATATCCCCCCACATCACCAGCTCCATCTCCACACACACACACGCACGCACACACACACACACACACACAAACACACCCGTAACCAGCAGCTCGATACCTCTCCCTCATTGATTTTCTGTATGCTGTGCCGTTTGTATTGTTAACACAAAGGAGACGCCATAATGCCGTGGCGTCTTTGGCGAGTGGATCGCCTCAACGTGTTAAAGTGGAAAGACAAAACAAAGAAAATCAAATTGAGAAACCCACACAGTGACGGGTCACACGACGAACCAATCAGAACTGCCGTTCCCTTTGTGAGGCCTATCAAAATGAAAACTCTTTGCCACGACGACGGGCCTTCATCGGGGCGTCTGAGGTTCAGATGTTCTCATATGCAGTTATCGTAGTATTACCAAATATATTTATTTGATACAAAAAATAACCTGAAATATAAACTGCTTTTACTCCAAAACATACTGTATATTGCAACTATCTCTTCAGAATATTGTGACAAGTTAAGTGCATAGACGTTATTTGTGTTAAACACCAAGTTTTACATCTTTGTGGCTTATGCTGTAATCACTGTGCAACAAAATGGCACGTTGTGAATGCAAATAAACCTCCAGGTGACATTAAATCAAAATTTAAATTGTGCCTCTGGACCGTAACGTACAGCTTTGAATGTTCAGATGGGAATAAAAAAACAAAACGTTGTTTTTATCGGTTGAAGAAGCCTCCAATGCAGACACACAGCACCTCATATTTCAGTCACACCTCACATGCGTTGACTCTCGTAATGAAAGGTGTAGTTGGGGTGGGGGGGGGCTCTGGAGAACTGAACAGGCAGCAGTGAAGGATGTGAGCGCTATCTCATACCGAGTGAGGTGGGAATGAACAGGAATGAAAGCTGGGAAAGTGCATTTCTAAAAAAGAAAGTGGCCAGATAAAAGGGCCCCTCAAGAAGGGGGATGCGGTCTGAATGTGTAGGACGGGGATGACGAGGGAGAATGAATGCAGCGGGAGATTGGACTCAAAACCTCTCTGGATTCAGATCGGAGCTTCTGCAGGGTTGGGGTTCGCTCTTTTGAGGGACGTTAATTAGTCTGGAGGTTTGCTGTCAGAATTTATGTAAAAATATCCAAAAGCTGAAGTTTGAAAAATCTTCTAGTTCTAAAAAAAGTCTGCGGCCATGCTAGCGGCTCTAAAAAAAAGGGTAAATGCTGACGTCAGCAATGCTAACATATATATAAAACATATTGTTTAGGGTATTTCATGACATTAGAGATGCTCGTGTGGTGTTTTCTGTACTTATGTTACGTTGTTTGTCTTTTTAAAATCTCCTCTATTCATACGCTTTCACAAAAGCTCTGGTTGCATGTTCAGTTTACGGTCATATAAGACAAAGAAATCCTCATAAATGAAATTCATATTTCACATTTTTCTTCACTTCTCAATTATTCCACTAATCCTTTTAAGATTACTTCACTAAGGAGAAGCCAATCAGATCGTTTCTTATGACCAAATCTACGTAAAGTGTTTTTTTTAAAACTACAAACAAGAGAGGGCGAAGTATTGATATGTGTTTCTTCTCTCCAGCAGGTGGCGCTGTGCTGGACAGACAATGGCTCTCTCCTGGAGCCTCCTCCTGGCCTTCTTGTTTGCCGCCCTGACGTTGTCTCACGGCGCTGAGCCCGGAGCTCCTCACGGCAAGAGGAGGCAGGCGGGTGGCGGCAACGCCCTGCAGCACCCTCTGCAAGGGCTGCAGGGCCACCGCTACAGCAGGGGCCGCGGGGGCCAGGGGGGCCAGGGGGCCCGCGCCGGACTGCTGTCCCACAGGCCCCTGCACCCCCTCGCCAGGCCCGAGGACGACGGGACGGGCCTGGAGAGCTTGGGCCCGGTGAGACTGGAGACGGGCCCGGGCAGGGACAGAGACAGAGTTCGAATGAGCATGAAGAGTCCGTCCCAGACCCGGGAAAACCAGCTCCTGGGGACCCGCAAGGGACGGGGACACGGACACCGGAACGGACACGGACACGGACACGGACACCATTTTGAGCAGAGGAGACAGGGGAGTCGGCGCGACAAGGAGCGGCACAGAAAAGGTGAGCCGACCCAGACATGCAGGACAACGAGGAGCTCCAGGACCTTCTGACACGTTGGCAGGAGGAACTGCAGAGGTGTACAATAATAAGGTCAATGCTTTGAGTACAGATCTGATGGTACTCACATCGTTAATGCAACCCAATGCATGAACAATGTCCTAAAGATGATTCACAGAGCTCTGTTGGATCATGTCAGAGGAACCGAGAAAGAAAACAAAAGATTAAAATGTGTCTTTTTTGAATAACAGGAAGTGGTAAAGCGCTTGGAGCGGTGGGAAGACGAGAAAAGTCCATTTACCGTTTACCTTGGAAACACAACAATCCCACCAAATAATCCATTTAGTGGCGGTTCATATCACACATCAAAAGCTCCACTTCGGCTACTAAATGGACCTTTAGGGAGGAAATCTGCTTTTTTTTGTTTTGTTTGGGGGAACTAATCATTTAATTGGGAAGACATAGTCGTCCAACTTCGTTACATTCAACCTTTTTTTTAAATAAAAAAATTAAAGTAAACTGGTTCCACGTTGCTGCACGGTGGTGTAGTGGCTAGCACTGTCGCCTCACAGCAAGAGGGCCGCCGGTCCTTCTGTGTGGAGTTTGCATGTTCTCCCCGTGGCAGCGTGGGTTCTCTCCGGGCTCTCCGGCTTCCTCCCACAGTCCAAAGACATGCTGCAGGTTAATTGATCTCTAAATGTCCCATAGGTGTGAATGTGAGAGTGAATGGTTGTATGTCCCTACATGTGCCCTCGATGGACTGGCGGCCTGTCCAGGGTGTCCCCTGCCTTCGCCCTATGTCAGCTGGGATAGGCTCCAGCGCCCCGCGACCCTAATGAGGATAAGCGGTATTGAAAATGGATGGATGGATGGATGGTTCCACGTCCGAATGTATATCACATATTCTCCCCAAAATATACTGGAACGCAGGAATTTTAAGGCCAATCGACTTCAGTACGTCTTCGAAATATAATACAACGCACTACCATAATGTTACGGATGCCAGAAGAAGATTTAGTTTGGACGCTGTGTTGAGATTCAGACTCTAAAACGCACTATCCAAAAATACCAGGATGTCCTACAGTCACATTTTGCAGTATGCAAGCCGGCAAACCCCCCCACCCCCCCAATCCTCTAGAGAGCTGCTGTATGAGCAAGAGGGTCAAAGGTCAAGGCACATTGTTATCAGGAAGTAGTACGTACTGTTGAATGCGTCTTCTCCTTCCAGGGTTCCTTCCAGAGCCGGAGCTCATCTCTGCGTTTAAGGACAGAGATTTGTTCGAGGATCCTCCCTCCTCCTCCTCCTCCTCCTCCTCCTCCTCCTCCTCCTCCTCCGCCGCCTCCCCCTCCCTCAGCATGACCCCGCCCGATGACACCCCCTCCCCCATCGCCGCCGTCTTCGGCTCCGGCTCCTCCATGGTTACCACGGTGATGAACGAGCATCCCCCGACGCTGCCCCCGGCCTCCACCAAACCCCAGGTAACCCCAAGTGTTTATTGAAAAGGTCTGTTGTGCCTCAGTGTGATTCCAGTGTGTGCGGGGGGGGGAGGGGGGGGATAGAGCGAAAATGTGGCCCCCATTACCGCCGTTATGCTGTCCCCCCCCCCCATAGAAAACAAAGCTTTTTGGGAAATTTTTACTTTTCATTAGTTTACAGAAAACATTGTCCAGTGATGCAATGAAAGGTAAAGTACATCAACTCAAGTACCGTCCAATTTCGAGATACTTTGCATGAGTATTTTTTCCCATTTCATGCATGATTATACTTCCCTGCGTTCAGGGGAAAAAAATTACAATCTTGCAAGAGTGATATATGTACATCGCATCCAGATTTTCAACACCTAGTAGAAGTGGTGAAAGACGTCATGGAGGCTCTGTCTTTTTTTCTTGAATAATTGCTCCGGTGGCGCCCAGGCTTCTTAATTAATGTTCGATCTTCTGCTGATAGTTTAATGAGCAGCCTTAACACATGCAGATAGCCGCCTGCAATTAATGTAATTGTTATTTCCATATGGGCTTATTTCCTGAGAGGAAACAAGTATGGATCTGTTTCCACTCGAAGACTTTGATTCTTTTTTTGATGGATGTCTTTAATTGAACGATTATTTCTCAAGAGACGTCTCAAAGTCCCGCCGACTTAATCACAGCGTCTAACGTTTCCACCCTGCTTCCTCTGTGTGTGACGGCCTTTATGGCTTTTATTGCAGTTATTGCAATATTGAGTTATATGCACAAAGAATCCACAAAGGAGTTTTGTTTTATGGCTGTGTCATCTGAATGAAAATATTTTACTCAGGTAGAATATTTTAATTTATGAAACTGCTACTTTTATATGTATTTATGGATCGGTCCAAAAGGTATTCTACTGCTGTCCTTGTACAAGTTCTTGTACCTTTTTCACCCCCCAATGAGTCTGATAGTGGCCCTGAATATTAAATTCCTTCAGCCTTGAAAGGTGCTGTGAACGCACCAAGAATATCGGCTTTCACATTTACCTTTGTGAAGAAATAGAAACACGTTATGTCCACTTTTCTACTTTCTGGCCACCGGCGACTCCTTCATGAACAAGTAACCTCTGCTGGACAGCGTTGCATCGCGTCGCCTGTATGTGAAGCACCTTGGATGGATGGATAGATGGATGGATGGATAGGTAGATAGGTAGGTATGTAGGTAGATAGGTAGGTAGATAGATAGATAGATAGATAGATAGATAGATAGATAGATAGATAGATAGATAGATAGATAGATAGATAGATAGATAGATAGATAGATAGATAGATAGATAGATAGATAGATAGATAGATAGATAGATAGATAGGTAGGTATGTAGGTAGATAGGTAGGTATGTAGGTAGATAGGTAGGTATATAGGTAGATAGGTAGGTATATAGGTAGGGAGGTAGATAGGTAGGTAGATAGATAGGTAGGTAGGGAGGTAGATAGGTAGGTAGATAGATAGATAGATAGATAGATAGATAGATAGATAGATAGATAGATAGATAGATAGATAGATAGATAGATAGATAGATAGATAGATAGATAGGTAGGTAGATAGATAGATAGATAGATAGATAGATAGGTAGGTAGGTAGGTAGATAGAGAGATAGATATGTAGGTAGGTAGGTAGGTAGGTAGGTAGGTAGGTAGGTAGGTAGGTAGATAGATAGGTAGGTAGATAGATAGATAGATAGATATGTAGATAGATAGATAGATATGCAGCTAGATAGGTAGGTAGGTAGGTAGGTAGGTAGGTAGGTAGGTAGGTAGGTAGGTAGGTAGGTAGGTAGGTAGGTAGGTAGGTAGGTAGGTAGGTAGGTAGGTAGGTAGGTAGGTAGGTAGATAGATAGATAGATAGATATGTAGATAGATAGATAGATATGCAGCTAGATAGGTAGGTAGGTAGGTATGTAGATAGATAGATAGATAGGTTGAATACCTTGATTAAATTACTAATGACTCTCATGACTAAGGGTCAAAATGTACTTGTATTTTTGAGCCGTCCAGCCCACACTAAGCGTTCATATTTGACGAGTTGTGAGTGAGACCAGATTGATAATGATATCTCAGCATTGGACCTGCTGCTCTTATTGGGATAACTCACCACCGTGTAGACTAGAAACAGCGATTAAACCAGGATCAATAACACGCCTACAGTGGCAGCACAAACAGCTCTGCAATGCTGTATATATATATATATATATATATATATATATATATATATATATATATATATATATATATATATATATATATATATACATAAGGGAAGAAAGAAAAATACTCTCAGAAACCTTGATCAGTAAAGTAAGAAATTACTTTTACAAGTATCTTTCTCGAACAATGTCATGAAACCAAACTTTGCGGTTGACTTGCGTTAAACGTTGCAGATATTTGAACTAAAATCTCACATCGACTTCATGAACGATAAATAATATTATAATAATAAAATGTCCACCCAGGATCATTTGCAGGCTGCATTACTTTCCTGCTGCACACTGTGGTTGCGTGTAAAGAACTGTAGATTCAAGCTCCACGTCTGCATATTGAATATGTATTAATAATACAAACAATGTCATATTGTGATATATAGATATATATTTGTAATCCAGGCTGTGGGCAGTCATGTTCTGTGACCAATCGATTGGGTTTTAAAGCTCTGCTTCCATCTCTGTGGGCGTGTTATGAATCAATGAGGCGTTACTACAACACCAGTCTGAGGCGTGTCATTAACAGCCCGGACGTGTAGATAGACAACGCAGTCAACAACTGTAATCGCAGCAACTGAACATTAATCTGAAACAGAATTGATCTCTTCAATGTATTCTCTACAGCGGCTTGTATGCAACATTTAAGATGAGCTTTTAACAAACATCTTCATATCACAATCGTCTTCGAAATACATGAATGAAGCAGATGTTTCTCAGCGTGCGCTTCGACTTCAAGTTACGCTTCGTTTTTTTTTTTTTTTCAGAGGTCCGGAAGAGGAAAAGGACAAGGAGAGGTGATGCCAACGCTGGACATGGCGCTTTTTGACTGGACAGACTACGAGGACATGAAACCCGTGGACTCCTGGCCGTCCTCCAGGAAGAAAGGTTAGTTATCACCTCTAAAAGACCCCGATTTAAATAATAAACGGTATTAAACGTACAAAAAAAAAAAATTAAAACAGCGGAGGCTGCTGGGAATGTTGTTAGTTTTGGGGGTATTTAGTCAAAATGTGACCTCTTAGTGGTGCTAGATGAAATATCAGGATCAAACTTATAATGTTTCCATAATTCACTCATTGATACGTAAATAGACTTTTTATTCCTCCTCCGACAAATCAACTTCCCAGTACAAACGCATGAATAGCCCTTATTAAAATAATGTTGTCGTAAAAGTCATAAAATGCACTTATAACAGAGTTATTTTCCCCCATTGGAACGGGGCTGGGAGGGGCGGGGTTTAAAGGAACCCTAGTTCGCTTACTTCCATTGGCCGATGGATACGGAAGATCGGCGTATGATCCGGGTGATTTTGAACTAAGTCCGGGGATTACCAAAGTCATTAGGATCCATCATGTGGGCCTCATCTGGTTCTCCTGCTGCAGACAAGAGGCGGAGTAAGAACCTCAGCAGTGGAAACGTGACGGTCGACGCCGACGCCATCGAGCCATGTGACCACCACCTGGACTGCCTCCCAGGTCAGTGTGTCGACCAGGCCTCAACCGCCTGAACAGTTGAAGCCAACGCTGAAGTGTTAAACTTATACTTAACTTGAACTTGCATTCTTTCCAATGACCACCAGGGGGCGACTCCTCTGGTTGTATAGAAGTCTATGCTTCATGTGTTAAAGCTGCATTCTCTCTCCTGACCACCAGGGGGCAACTCCTCTGGTTGTACAGAAGTCTATGCTTCATGTGTTAAAGCTGCATTCTCTCTACTGACCACCAGGGGGCAACTCCTCTGGTTGTATAGAAGTCTATGCTTCACGTGTTAGAGCTGCATTCTCTCTACTGGACACCAGGGGGCGACTCCACTGGTTGTATAGAAGTCTATGCTTCATGTGTTAAAGCTGCATTCTCTCTACTGGCCACCAGGGGGCGACTCCTCTGGTTGTATAGAAGTCTATGCTTCATGTGTTAGAGCTGCATTCTCTCTACTGGACACCAGGGGGCGACTCCACTGGTTGTATAGAAGTCTATGCTTCATGTGTTAAAGCTGCATTATCTCTACTGGCCACCAGGGGGATACTCCTCTGGTTGTATAGAAGTCTATGCTTCATGTGTTAAAGCTGCATTCTCTCTACTGGCCACCAGGGGGCGACTCCTCTGGTTGTATAGAAGTCTATGCTTCATGTGTTAAAGCTGCATTCTCTCTACTGGCCACCAGGGGGCGACTCCTCTGGTTGTATAGAAGTCTATGCTTCATGTGTTAAAGCTGCATTCTCTCTCCTGACCACCAGGGGGCGACTCCTCTGGTTGTACAGAAGTCTATGCTTCATGTGTTAAAGCTGCATTCTCTCTCCTGACCACCTGGGGGCGACTCCTCTGGTTGCAAAAAAGTAGTCAGATTGTATAGAAGTCTATGAGAAAATTAGTTTATGGTCGGTATTTTTGTAAAAAAAAATAAAATCATCAAGTTAGCTTCATAACCAAACAATCCCAAACTACCCTGATTGGTTAATAAATGTGTATGTGACATCCTGTGACAAAGTGCCTTTTCAGAGCCTTTCGGGATGAAAAGGAAAATACAAATCTGTCACAGACGTCGTCACTCAAAGTGAAACGTAAAGTTTCTCACGAGCTTGGTTGTTGACTTTGTGACGTGATTTGTTTGTTTTCCGTGACAGGTTCTTGCTGCGACTTGAGACAACACGAGTGTCAACCTCACAACAGAGGCCTCAACAACAAATGCTACGACGACTGCATGTGCGAGGAAGGTGAGTGAGGAGAGCGTGGTCACGTGACACGGAGGAGACCAATGGCGGAGGTCAGCTGACTTAAATACTGTGTGGTGTATCAAACGGCACTATAGATGACCCTTTGTCACAAAAACAACAACAACAACAACAACACAGGTGTTTTAAATAACATTCATCTTTTAGAATCCATTTAAAATATATTTTACTAACATTTAAATGAACTTCCGCATCAGAGATTCTCTTTTTTTTACATTCCCATCAGATCACCTCTTGGGAAACAGGTGTTCTCACTCCGATAGCTCTCTCTCTCTCTCTCTCTCTCTCTCTTTCTCTCTCTCTCTCTCTTCATCCGAGTCGACAGAAAGTGAGCGATCACGTAAACAAATGTCGACCTTTTGCTTCAAAGCAACGCTCCGCTTTTTGGGCTCTTTTTGGGATCTATTTTAAAGCGGCGCTTGTGTGTTTCGGGCATTCCCCCTCACGGCCTCTGTGTTTATCTTTACGATATTAAAGGTCATTGGCAGAATTTTTTGTGCAACATGTTTAGGAGTTTAGACGTGCGATGGATTGATTGTGTCGGTCAGATTAAAATAAAAACTGACAAAAAAAGTCACAATTGCAAATCCGTTTGCTACCTCAGCACCACGGACAGCGCCGTGGATTCGTCATGAGGTTGTTGTTCGCGTCCCACTGGTTCCCTCGACGGAAAAAAGCCAGTTGGTATTTTCCCGTTGGCGCTCACATCACTGCAGAAGACGAGCTCTTTGGCAAACAGACGTTTACGATACTCACTTTTTTATGATTTTTTTTTTAAAGCGTATTTATTGACATATTTTATATGGTAGAACAAAAAGGTTAACATCTTGTAAGCTTGTGTTAACCACATACCTTATTTTAGAAATCTAACCAAAAAACTACATTGACTTATAGTCGAAGGAACTGGGACATAATCTCCAGTAAAACTGAAGATGTTAGTGTTGTGCCGCACAAGAGGGATTTGATTAGAATCCTTCGTATTTGATTGGACCGTAAAGAAAAGTGGGCGGGCTTAAAATGTAACACCTCCTTCCTTGTCTCTAAAAGTCGCCGATTAATTGATGGATGGATGCCGTTATATTATCAGTTGAAATTGGATTGATTATGATGTAAAAAAAAAAAAATATATATATTATATTTATTTACATATGCTTTGAAATAAATGACACTAGCGGGGATGTGAACTCGAGGAGTTTTTCATCTCGACTTCCACAAACCTCCGTCGGATAAAGGATCAATGAGTCGCGCTCCACTAACGTATTCAACTAATCGACCCCTCTGACCCTTCGCTCCCTCCGCTACTGGAGGACGGAGAGGCAACATTTCCATAATGTTTGTTTTTTAAAATGTATTTTTCTGATTTATTCACCTCGTGATTTGTCATCATCTCTCAGGGTTTCGCTGTTACGCCAAATTCCACCGTAAGCGGCGAGTGACCAGGCGGAGGGGCCGCTGCGTGGTGCCAGAGTCCGTCAGCGACGACCAAGGAGGCTTCATCACTATCTGAGGAGGAGGAGGAGGAGGAGGAGGAGGAGGAGCAGCGTCTCCACGACGTCTCCGACGTGAAATCACATGACACCGCTACCACGACGACGCTCGGTGCTGAAAGGTGCTGGTTTTTGTCAACTGCATCCCGCAATGTAAAACATCTAAATATCAGTTAAAGCAAAAAAAAATATCTCAATTGGAATTACTGTTTTGACTGTTGCATTGTGGGATGAGCCACACACATAATTCGGTTGTTTTCAGCGTCACAGCAGAAGCATTTGTTGTGTTTTTTTTGGGGGGGCGTTTCCAAAACTCACTTAGTCAACTATGACCAATGCTTTTTTAAATTTTTTTTATTGGTATAAAAGATTCACTTGGCCATAGTTCATGTGTTGATATTCACCACAGTTATGGTGTCTGTTGGTTTTAATTTAACTTTATGGTCTCCGTCCGGCCGTTCTGAGTCAAACTATGTTTACGAATCATTTTTTTTAGTGTTGACGAGGGGCGTTCGTTCAGTTCACGATCTTTTCAAATGGAGTCGAGCGAGCCGTCGGTCTTGATTTAAAAAAAATAATGACGTTGGCACCGTTCGAGTGTTTCTCGGGACGCTTGCTTTCCAAAAACAAATGCTGGAAATGATTTGTAAATGCCTTTTGAACCCAGTGTGTTGTGTTGTAAATAAGAATGTGTTTGAATGGCCGACAAGGTTTTTTGTTCAATTGACATCACCTCTCTTCAAATGTACTTAAAACGATGTTTGACCTCCTTTTACACGTCTCGATGTATGTTTTATTTATACTGTACTTAAACACAGTTGTTTGTTGGTTTTCATGATTAAACACTTACTAGGATAATCTGTGTGTGTGGTGTAAACCTGCCTGTATTCACAACACTGCTCCTCATCTATTTCAGGTATTAGTATTTATTACTAATGGGTATTTGTTGTTAGTTTTTTTTGTCGTAAAAAAGGACATTTTCAGGCTTTGAATCAGTAGCTTTCACAGATGTTTTTGTGTCGTCATACTGAAAAATAGATTTTTAAATATGTCAAAATTACTTATAGTTTACATACAAAGACAGATTATCCTATTCTAATACATATAGCATAATAGCGGTCTCTTAAAAATGCATTTCTATGAGTACACGATGGCCACAGCAGCATATGTATTAAATATATATGTATGTATATATATATATATATATATATATATAGAGAGAGAGAGAGAGAATATATTAGAGTGTTAATACTGATTCAACAATTTTAAAGCAGCATACAGCTGAAGCAGTTCAAAGGGAAACTAGTTTTAACTACTTTATAGAGTCCAGTTCTCAACCTTTGGGGTTGGGCCTCTCCAAAGGGTCATAATATAGTGTATTGTATTCAAAAATATATAGTGCATGAAATAAATACACTACAAGGGATGATCACAACCAATATATATATATAAAGAACATATATTTGTAGTGTGGCAGTAGTAAATACACTCACGAGTACAGCAGTGACGTACTCTCAGTTACTTTCTGGATAACAGATAAGTTTAATGTATTTTTGAGAAAATGGGAAACTATTCTCCGAGATGCTTCAAAAGAAGAAAAAAAAAGCACAAAGCTCTTCCTAAACACATCTTCTTCTCTGGAAGACGAGGACTCGGTAATGAAACGCCGTCCATCTCCTCGCGCAATCTCTGAAAGCTCGTTACCTCCAAACCGAACCGTCAAAACCTTTCAACGCCAAGCTTACGACACATTAGGGCAAGCGCGAGCAATATAACTCTCTCTGATCCGAACACACGAGCTCCCCGAGAATCTATCAATATTAGATTAGATGGAGAAAGTAACACTCGGCCAATCCTGATTCACGGCTACGGAGCAGCGGCGATGTATTTTTAATAGTTACCTCTGACAGAGCGCCCTGCTTGAAACCGGGCCAACAGCTAGCCCGGTGATAGATTACACAGAGCCGTGGCTTCACAAAGGCCCTTCTCCCTTTCTTTAGGATTTATTTAAGTCATTAATTGCCAAAGTTTTTCTATCTTCGCCCCCCCAACTTCTTGAGATATCTCCAAAAAAAAAGGACGCGGCCGGTGACACAACAGTTTACACGAGAGCAAACAAAGCGGCGAGAAAATTCTTCTAAGACAATAAATCACCTGGATGAGAGGCGTTGAAAATCCATACGAGTGTATAGAAAGGACGGCGAGGACGATGGCGGCGAGGACGATGGCGGCGAGGACGATGGCGGCGAGGACGACGACGGCGAGGACGACGACGGCGAGGACGACGGCGAGGACGATGACAGCGAGGACGACGGCGAGGACGACGGCGAGGACGACGGCGTGCGCGTGTAAGCGTTCACTCGTCAAGTCCGTCACAGCGGGTTAGGATGTAAAAGGGATTATTTAATTTTTTTATTCGCAATTGCATCCAAGAGTTGCTTTTTTTTCTTCTTCCTCTGATGGTTGAAGACATCACACAAATGAAAAAGCATTAACACTTCAATCAGAGTGACACATCTTGAGTCGGTGGAGGGGTCAGAGGTCACCAGGAGGTCAGGGTTCACGCCGGAGAACAGGAGCGCAGGAGCCAGGTATATAAGAAGCATGAAATAAGCGAGTAGGCCGTCTGACATTTGCCTTTTTAAAGTTGCGGCTGCTGCCGGCGTCCAGTGTGACTCACAAAGAGTTCAAAGGTCAAATGTGCTTGACTCTAGATGCAGACGTCACAGGTCGGCGAGAAGTGACAAATGCTTCATGATCTTGTGCATTGAGCCACAAGTGAAAAAGCATATATATATATATATATATATATATACACATCTGTAAGTTATTTATGAATGCATGAACAAGGAGTATGAACGTGCACCTTTATTCTCAACCTTGAATCTCAAGGTCACCTCAGAGCTTTAAAACAAATATCAAGGTGGCCGCGATAATGTTACCGAACTTTAGTGACACGATAACGGATGATCGAGTGTGGAAAAGAAGAGAGAATTTAGAGATGTCGGGAATTAATTATTTAAAAAATGTATAGATAGTATTTTCCATCTCTGTTTTGTTGGACTTGAGATTATAAGCGTGATTAGAAATATAAATGTAAAAATGTATAAGTAAGGTTTTTCTCATCTATTTGAGTCAGGGGAAAAAAAGGATCACAAATTCGTGTTACATTATTACAATTTGGGTATTATTTTCTTATCATTTCATTGTTGAGTAAATATTTTAGTTTGTTATACTATCCACAGCAGGATAGTAAGAGACAAGATCTCACTTTATTCATCCTGAGAGGACAAAAAAATATATTTGTTTGACTTGACTGGCTCGACACAAAAGAATGAGAGAAGGAGGTCACTAACAATCAATATAAACCTGAAGGCATCCTCTGGGGATCATGAATCCATAATCAATGTAATGGTAAACTGAGCAGTAGTTATAGACACACAGCAGCTGGAAGGATGGAGGAGCAAAAATCTGATCAACTTTTACAAATGAAAAAAGAAAATGGGAACTTAAACATCTAATTTGATCAATAATCATTTACTAAATCTAACCAAACTTTTACTTAGAGTCCACCGGCTCCACAAACGCTGTTTTTTTTTGGCTCCACATTGACTAAGAGGAGGTTGTCTTGGTTACGGCTATAGTTGGTTAGTAGCCACATAGTGGAATTACAATTTATTTGCTACAAAAATACTTTTCTTGCCGTCATTAAAATTTTTGGAAATGCACTAATAGTCAATCTTTTTAGAGAAACTGAGAAGACAGTTTTATTTATTTACAATTTTGTTTATTGCTCACGTGCTACATTCCCTGATGAGTCATAACGAGCCAGTGGAGGGACACGCGGTTGATCCTTATGTGAGCGGGGAGGAGGAAGAGGGGAGGAGGGGGAGGAGGAGGAGGAGGAGGAGGAGGAGGAAGGAGGGTGCGAGTCACGTGGAAGGCAGTCAGGCCGATGTCACATGGTTCGTGTTTGCAGGCTGATCGGGAAGGGGGAGGAGCTTCAGAGAGAAGTTTGTGCAGGAAGAAACAATCTGCGGCAGCCCCCCCCCGGCCCCCCACCCCTCTTGCCCCCCCCCCCCCTCAACAAGTCGAAGCCTAAAGGAAGAGCTGCTTTCAACCAAACAGCCTGTGATGGAAATCCCTGCCATAAATCTAAAGGTGAGTTTTTTTTACTTGATTGTAACGTGTGCAGCGTGATTTTTTAACACACATGTGATGATGACGCTCAGTTCTCATTGGTGCACATTCCTCTGTGGGGGGAAAAACTACCTTCCTCGAGTGCAATGTGTTTTTTTGTTGTTGTTTTGTTGTTGTCCAATGAGTAGTTATTTATGTTAAAGGGACCTTGAAGGGCACAGACTGCATAGTTGTGTGAGGGGCAGATGGAGAAAACACTGCTGGATGATTCAATTAGATTTTAAATGCAAACTAAAGATCAAACTGATAAACTGTGGAAATAAAATAGTTGGAATTATTCATCACATGAACCACACAACAATATATATTGTCAGTTGCATTGTCCACGTTTTATATGTAAACACTTAAAGTTATGAGTTAGAGGAAAATACATAAAAGGATCAAAAGAAGTTTGGAAAACTCTTAATTAATCAAAGTTAATGGAAACTTGGACTCAAACATGTGATGTGTAAATGTCGCTAAAGGAACATTCACTCAGATTTTCATGCAGGGGGGAAAAAAAATTGTGAATTTGTCTGAATCGTCATAATTTAAATAAAATGTATTCAAACCACCAACTTGTGTGGAGCCATGAAATCGATCTTTCTCACTTTATGGCATCACAAGTTCTGCAGTTTTAACGCTCCGATGTTTTATGAGTCGACAGACTTGAACTCGGGCTGCGTCTAATAGTTACTTCAAGTGGAAACTAATATTCTTTATTTTATTTCTATTTAAAAAGGTGAGAAAAGTTCAAAGAGACGCCTTCAAATGTCCTCTTTCGTCCAACTATCTTCCAAAACACAAACAAAAGATTCAATTTGCAGTTTTTAATGACGTAAAACAGAGAAAAAAGAATACACGGATTGTCAGAATTGATCACTGAAGTGTCCTTGACCACAAGGGAAGTAAAATAGGTCTCCTTGTCCTCTGTCCTCTGTCCTAGGCCATAGTCCTGGTGCACTGGCTGCTGACAGTATGGTGAGTGTAAGCAACGTTTCTTTTTCCACAAACCTGAGGAATTTCTCTCCTCTTGCGAGAGACACACACACACACACACACTCGCAGACTGATTCACACCATGATTCAGGCCTTCTCTTTCCCCTCCACGTTCCATACGTGTGTACTCTTGATACGTGGTATAACTGTATGAGATGTGTGTGTGTGTGTGTGTGTGTGTGTGTGTGTGTGTTTCTCGCTGCAGGGGCTGCATGTCGTGGCTCCCCTCCTCCTTTGCCTGGGGGAACTTCTGTGTTTTGGCCGTCGGCGTCTGGGCCATCGCACAGAGGGACTCCATCGACGCCGTGCTCATGGTGAGTCTTCGCCCTCCGCCTGCAAATCGTTGCATCACGTGACCGGTACAGGAGCCTAACTGTAGGCACGGCGACGCGTATCCGTGGTAACTTATCCGTCTGTGGAATCTATAGGAGGGAGAGAGAGAGAGAGAGAGAGAGAGCTCTACCACATGACCCATACATTTTTGACACCTGTTCAATTGGTTTAAAAAAAATTATTCTTTTTAATTTAGTTTTTTCTTAAGCTGAAAGCAGCAGAAAGGTAGAACTGAATACCCTTATGGGTTTATATATATCAATCATCATTATGGTGATATTTAACAACGTTATTGTATGTTTTCCTCATATTGTGGCTCTCTGCTACTGCTTTGCACTGCATTGAGATATTAATATGCTCCTGGAAGTTGTTTGTGTTGTTTACTCTTTTCCCAGTAAAAATGTTGTACAGTAACGGTTATATGTAAATAAAACGAACATTAAATGTATTAAAAAAATCCTACAAACAATATAAATACCCATAACCAATAGTCATAGAAAGAAACAAGGTAAATAAACATGACGCATTCCTAAAGGAGGATGAAGAAGAACATCATTGTGTTAAAAAAAAAGTCTTAATGTACCCAGAACTCATGGCCAGTCAATCCGAAGATATTTCAGAATTTAAAATCTGTCTGATGACTTTAAATCTGAGCGTCCCCAGACTGAAGTTGTGTTACAGCTGGAGGGTCAAAAGCATATCCATCATTTGACATTAATGCATTCTGACTGTCGTTGCCAACGGTAACCACACGGGGAGTTTCTCACCTTGTGTTCTTTAAATGTCCGGGGGTCCTTCAGGAGAGAGCGCTGTGGGATGAAATAAGTGAGAAATAATAAATGCTCTAGATCTTATTATTAACTCCAGACTTCACTTTCTCGTGTCTGAAATAATAACAATAATAATAATAAAATGTGTGACACTCATAAAACACAGTACAGTCCAATAGATGAAACAATACAAATAAACAGTGCAATAAATACACCTAAAAATTGAATAATAAAATAGATTATTAGCTCTCATCCCGTAGTATTAATTTGATTGTTGCAGATAATGAAAGGTAATAGATGTATTTTAAATGTCAGTGTTTTCTTACCTATTTATTTGTATTTGTTATCCTTTTTTTTTCTTCTTCTTTTTTTTTTCACGCACCGTTTATTGCAAAGCATCTCTTCTTTTTCTGCGTTCCTTGTGCCCCCCCCCCCCCCCCCCCCCCCCCACTCCCCCCACCCCCACCCTGTAGTTTCTGATGGGGATGGTCCTGACGATACTGACCGACATCGTCCACTTTGGGATCTTCTACCCGCTGAACGAGTACGCCGTAGAAAACCGCTTCCGCTTCAGCGCGGGAATGGCCATCCTCAGCCTGCTGCTCAAACCCGCGTCCTGCTTCTTCGTCTACCAGATGTACCGCGAGCGCGGAGGCGACTACAACGTTAACTTTGGTAAGTGCAGCAACGTGCAGACTTTTGAGGGGGGGGGAAAAGGGATTATTTGTCTACGACGACGAGGCCCGGTTATGAGGAAGAAGCAGATGTTCCAGCTAATGTCTTCTATGGAATCCATGTAAGTGGGATCTAATTCCACCCTTTCTTTTGAGGAGCAGATGACTCATTACATACAAAAATCTTCGCGAGTGCATGCATCTTTGAGAAAGTGAGAAATATCGGAGGTTTCCTTCACCCTACCAAAAAAAAAAAAAAAGAAGGTTACAGTCACAAGACCTTTTTTTTTTTTTTTTTTTTAAACGCAGCAAAAAAAAACGGGCGAGGAAATCGTCGCTCATCGCTCTTGCGTGTCGCCCCGACCGCCGGACATGTTAAAGGATGGAAAGAAACTTGAAATAATTGATCCGCCGTGATGGAAAGACTGGCACTCGATTTGTTGAACGTTTGTGCACCGAAAATAGAGATTTTGTGACGTTCTCGACCGTTGAGTTAAGAAGTACACTTCTTCCATTGACCGGTCGTGAGAAACTCAAGAGGAGCTCTTTGATTGGCCGTGCATGGCCATTGAATTTGGGGGACTTGGACTCCCCACTGAGCTGATGGACGAACCAAACACGTCCATATTCAACGTTTGCGTTTCGTGATTTGACGGCTGCGGGGTGAAAAAAGCTAGAGAACTTTTCTCGCCTTCGGAAAAAAAAGAACAACAAAAAGTGACAAAAATAAACCAGGTGGTGTTGGGACGTTTTGATTTATCATTAACTGTCATGTCGCCGGCTAAAATAGGAATTTATTACACAACACCGTTGGGGGGGGGGGAGAGTAATGAAATTCCTCCTGTGTTGCAACCGGTCTTGTTTTGAAGGATAATTGAATATTGATTAATCTGTGGTTTTACTCTTTAACGCCAGGGACCCGCAGCAGGTACATCCATTAGGCCCGTGATTGGCTTGCGCGGTGACTGATGAGAGCATCATCACGACGTGTGTTTTTTAAATTGCCGTCTGATTGCGTCGCCGCCATTAGCACGCGGTCCCCCCCCCCCCCCCCTCCCGCTGCGACAAGCACTGTGGGAACCTGGCAATCAGGTGAGAAGCCTGGTGGATTCATTTTGATTGGCGGCTCTCTTTTATGCCGGTTTTTAAATCTTGTGTTTCGCTAAATACAACCGCGGCTGAACATTGCTCGAGGGTTGCTATCACGAGGCACACCTGAAGCAGTGTGAAGAGTGTATGGGATCGTTAGCTTCGAGGCTAGTTAGCTAGCGTCATTCATTTGTGGGGTTACCGGTTGGTACGGGACGAGCACATCCACTTTGCAGCACTCCTCCACAGTGGGATCTGGGCTTGAGGCTTGAGGCTTGAGGCTTGAGGGCAGTCATTGGGACCTTTTTATTTTCTCGTGTTAACTACATAATTATCTTGAGAAGACGAAGCTTGTTCCTTTTTTAGATAACGATGTAATTAACTCGTGATCTCGAGATAACAATATTAAAGAATGTTTGAGCCCATTTTGGGGCCCGATGTCTCTCATTTGCTGAACTGTTCAAAATCATGGAAACCAAAACTCCCGTCTTTGAATGTGGTACGATCCATCGCTGTAACACGAACTGATCTAGAACATACAGCTTGACACGGCATCAGTAACTAGGGGAGGGCGGGGCTTAGCATTCCCCAGTTGATGCAGTAATTTGTCAAAACCTACACCTCCCTGTTCTTTTCTTGCACGTCGTCATTTCCAACCTCACAGCCTGTCATGTCTCACGTCTCGTGTGTTTCCTGTTATGATTTGACTGTTTGTCTTGTGTCTTTTCTCCTCTCTGCTGACCTTTTGACCTCTCAGACTTAGAGACCTCTGTGGACAGTCGATGTACTACGGATAGTGCCGACAGTGCCTTTATTTGCCGCCGCTATTGATTCCCGGCTTCTTCCTTTTTTTTTTTTTTTTACCATTTTCTCCTCTCCAATCATCCTCTTCCATCCCCTCCCACACAGGAAGTAAGATCACACATCAGGCAGCAGGACAACAACAAAAATAAACTGACTATTTATTTCCCAATTTTCTGTTGTTGATGTTCTGTTGTCAATCTTTCTCTTTTTAGTGATTTATATTAATTAAATCTGTCAATTCCCAACTCAGTCTTCATTGCCCTCCCATTGTGCGTAGCTGTGTTTGTCACTAAAGTTTGTTTATATTTACGTCTATTGACTTATTTGACTTTATATGTTTCTGAAAGTTTGCATCTATGTATTATTCATATTTCTACTCTCCAGACGCCTCATTTGTCTTCGTGTATAATCTGTCTGAGCTGCATGATGGTGCACATTCTCAAATCAGCCTAATTAAAGTAATGATGACTTATAATAAACAATGAATGGGACCTGTTTGAAATGCACACTCGGAGTGAGACGTAAGTTATTGGAGGCTTGTTTAGCAGCGTGGTACTTAAAATAATAATCAATGTATTTTTTCATGCTTTAAAATAAAAATCATAAACATCAGTTGTGCACTCTTAGTCAAATGAATGTGTGTGTGTGTGTGTGTGTGTGTGTGTGTGTGTGTGTGTGTGTGTGTGTATATATATATATATATATATATATATATATATATATATATATATATATAATCTCTTTTGCAAATTATCTAAACCGTCTGCAATGGAAGTGCTTGTTTGATTAGCTTTAATATGTGCATGTTTGTTTCTTTTGAACTTCCAATAAGACGTCATTGGTATTCTGGCCGAGTTTGTTTTTAGAGCACCGTAGGGAGTCTTTTAAGACTTTTCCGATGGATTAGTGGACGGCCCTCCTAGACTTCAGTGCAACGCGTGTGTGCACAAAGTATACGGCAGACAGGAAGTCGCCTGCACGGTGTAAACACGTAGCGGAAGATTCTGATCACATGACATTTTTAACGGTCAATTTCAATTAAAGCTGCACAGCAAGCAGCTGATCACGCGGATCGTGGACGTAGAGACGAGGGTTGGTGCGTGTTGAAGACTTGTGTGGCTTGTCCCCGCAGGTTTCCCCTCCGTGTCACGGAACCGAGAGGCCTACCAGTCCATCGACCAGCAGGACGAGTCATCCGGGCCGGCCAATCCCTTCAACCAGGCCCAGGACAGCAAACCAGCCGTCCGCACATACTGAGAGAACCCGGGACGGTGCAGCAGCAGCACCGTGCTCTCACTTCTTCTCACTTCTTCTCACTTCTTCTCACTTCTTCTCACTTCTTCTCACTTCTTCTCACTTCTTTCAGTCGATCCGTCCCCGTGTTCTCGTACGCAAGTCGGTCCGCTGCAGATCGCACTGCCGGCAGAATGAATACTTTATGTTATGCTAAATCATTAGCTGTGTTTGTTTTTTGTTTTTTTAAATGGGGATGTGGCGTAATTAAAGCCATTTACATTCTTTTCTGCTGAGCTGGCACTTCACTGCTGAATAAATACAGAGGAAACACTGCTCCACCCCCTGCTGTGTTACCGCCTACTATTTTAGTAGGGAAGTGTTAAATGGAGCAGTTGTGTCAGTTAACTTTTTTTTTTTTTTAAACACGTGGCACTTACAGACCTCTTGTCTGTTCCTCTTTGTGATCGGCGGTACAAGTAATTATTGTTATTGCCGCTTTACGGTTCTAACAACAGAGAACCGGAGTGGAGGATCAGAGTCGAGCCCTTTTTAGATTTAGAAGGAGCCTCGTGCCTTTTGTACTTCTTACTCCAGGAGAGCTGTGATGTTTAGGGCGAAGACGCTCACTTGATGACATGCAAAGTCGTATTTACTACATTAAAACAGAGTTTTGAGAAGAAAAAATAATAAAATATGAAGATTTCTTTCTTTTTTTTGTAATGTAAAACTGAAATAGATTACAGAGCACACACTGAGCCGTCGATCCGTTATGTGTTGAGACAGTTCTGTCACACCGCAAATGTTTAATGAAACGAAACCTCGAAATCCACATCACATTAAATATTTTACCGGGTAATTCTGCACGCCACTCACTTGCGGCGCTTAGAGTGGGAAGAGAAGCGGCCGCGGTGGCAGCGGGGTGGACGTCACTGACTGATTGCATCATTTGGATTTTTTTTTACAGTCGGTTAGTTCTCTTTTTGGGAGTTTTGAGTTCCTGTTTGGAAATCGTGATGACGCGACGCGACAGAGAGGACATGTGGCAACGACGTTGGTCACGTTATAGAGAGCGAAAAGATCCTGTTGCAAAAGGAGGGAGGGGGGGGGGTCTACAGATTAGTTTAATTTAAAGATTGTTGTCGCTTATCTGAAAGGATTATGTTTTTACACGTTATACAAATATTCAATCATTCTATCATTGTGTTAAATGTGGATCGAGGACCCCCTCGAGGCCCCGATCCCCACTTTGAGCATCACCGTCGATCACAGGAGGCTCCTCATTTCTTTAAGAACATCATTCCACACCAACTGAGCCAATGAGAACCTCCTCACATATACATATATATATATACATATATATAACACACCACATGGTGTCCGCCGTGTCGATTGTGAGGCGACCTGCATTAAGGCGGCAGCTATTGTTTCTGCGACTCCAGTCCTAATAAAATTGTATACACACATATATATTTAAAAGCATTTTTGCACCACCAGGGTTACTCTAGTAAGGCAACTCCAGAAGGAAGGGTGTTACATGACAAATGATTCGCTACGGCCATGGAAAAGAGAGAGTGTAAAAAATGTGAAATAAATATAGCTCGATTCCCCTATTAAAGTGTAGAAATGTGAAAAAAGAAGGTTGTTTTTCTGCCGTTTCATTTGCAGCAACTGGCAGCGGCGGCTTCGGCTTAACGCCTGTCGCTCTGAAGGCGTTTTCAAAAGATACAAAGACTGTTACTATGACGATTAGAAGAGCGAAAGATGAAACATTTGGGGCTGCGTGTTGCGTTTGCGATTCTTTTTTTTTTTTAAAAACATTTGTGTTCTGCTTCTCCGACATGAGTGTGTTTGTTGCTGTTTTTCATTCCCTGGGTTGCTTCTTGATTTGTAATTTCATCCGGACGAGTTTGAGGTTTTTTCTTTGATCTTGAAAATAAAGATCGGTGTAGAACACGTGTTGCATGAAGCTTTTCCAGATGGACTACAGGATTCACACGACGTGTACGTCAGATATATGAAGCATTCGACTACTCCCTCTATTCTTTTCTCGTATTGTTCTTCTCTTTTCTCCGTCACACACATATTTCTACTCGCTACTAGCTTCTCTTTTTTAGACTTTCATCTTCCTTTTTTTCACCGCACATTTTTTATTTTTAAACCAAACGTGTCAATACTCATTTAACCACTTCAGCAGGTACGAAAGCACTCGACTTTAAAAAAAAAAAAGACACAAAAATGTTAAAACGCTTCATAAAAGAATTATTTTTCCGAGCTGCTGCCGCTTTCCTGGAGTAATTGGAGCGGTAACGCCGCACGCACCTGGAATGTAACAGCACCTGATTGAATTTACATAAAAGTACTAAGTAGTACACACGGAATGTGATTTAGCAGTCAAGGTTTCTGTCCCCTGACGACTTTTCCTCCATTTGCAAAGCGTTAACGCCGGTTAGCTTGAACGGTCTGTTGTCCTCAGACGAGCTGCCGTGAGTCCTTGAGGTAAGAGCCGTGTCATTTGTTTGTGCACGACGTCGGGCCCCTCTTTGGAAAGTCTTATTATGCATCCGTATGCACGAACACGTGCTAACACACATACACACGGGCCTCAGAGAACCTTCTGACGCCTGCAAATATGAACCGCAGGCAGCAGGTTCTGGAACACCGGAGACGGGGGAGGGGGGGGGGGGGGGGGGGGGGGGACCGAAGGGAACCTGGTGAAAAGGTTACACATCCAACTTTTTCTGGAAGCGACAAAGCGTGCGCTGACTCTCACACCGTAGATGATGAGATGATGTGTGATTCTTAGGTTTTAACAAGTTTGAAAAAAACTGGGATAATAATCACACATTGACAGCTTTGCAGTTTTAAATGTGAATACTTCTTTTCTGAATAATATACCAAATGTTTTCACAGTAAGTTTCCTCATAAAGGTGCTAAAATGGTACACATATTATTAATTAAATTGAATGAATTGCTGGCATAACTTTGAGAGTCTTTTTGTCCCCTTTAGGATTATAAAAATGTGTCCAAGCAAACATGCACATAGAGAATAAAGTGTCCAATAATAAAAGAATAGCCAATCAACTAAAATGTCTTCTTCTTTTCTTGTCATATTGGCACCGTATTACATACTGGGAACTTCTGATTTTATTTTTCTTTACCTTAAATAACTCACGTTTTGTAGCTTAGTTACTCAACAAAAACAACACAAAAAAAGGAAACAAAGAACAAAGATGTACGAAGCTTCTCGTGAGTTAACCCCCAAGAAAGGAAGAATTCAGCGGCTCCACATTTTGCACTCGTGTATTCACATCTTCACCATATTGGTTATTGTTGCCAGTAGAGGTGTCGGCCAATCGCTGGCCATGAAACCGAAGAACTCAGAACCCAAACAGTTCATTTAATTATTCCAACCCATGTAAGATGTTTTAGGTCATTTGGACCAAATCGGCCCAAAAAGCAAGATAACATAATCTTGGAAATATTCAAACTAATCATTTATGGTTTTTTTTTTTCCTGATATCCACACCGAAGAAGGGAGCATGAGGGAGAGGTGTTAATGGATGGGAAAAAAAGAGGAGGAGGAGGAGGAGGAGAGGGGAGGCAAGCTGTTGATTAATACGGAGCTGCTGGGCTGCCTCTCTCAGGTTCAACACGTCCTCAAGCTCTCACCTGCGATCCCTCCGAGTCAAGGACAAGCTCGCTCGACCCCCCCCCCCCCCCCCCCACCCTCTCTCTCTCTCTCTCGCTGGCGTTGTTGGTCGATGCAATGAAAGGAACTCGATTTGTCAGCTCGGATATTGCATTAGTGACGTTCCCCGGAGAGGTTTGCTTCAGGACTGCACACTACACAACAATAAGTAACGTCTCATTCAGAGCATCTCGAGGTGACCAATATTTACGCAAATCAAATCGGCCAATTGGATTTATTTCTTAAGAAGAAATTCGTTCTGGGATACTCCATGAGCAGGAAAATAAATAAGGGTTCAAATAACATTGAGCCTTTCAATATTTGCTGCAGGATTCTTGTCTTTATCAATTTAAAGTACATACATATCAACATCAAGACCATAATCAAAGTCATGCAACCTTAATGTACCTGACTGTACTCTGTCCATGCATGTGTGTTGTGTGATGCAGCCGGAGACACATTTTACTGCGGGACAATAAAGTAGATCTTATTTTATCTTATCTAATTCATCTTTAATATTAATACATGATTTTACACAATAGTTTTCTTTCTGGGTTCTCAGTAAACGAAGCGTAAACTAGACTTTGACACCGACTCCTGAAATATCTTGAATATCATATTTAATATCATATTTCCATGTTTTTACAAAAAAATGCAAATAGCTTGTTTTTCTCTGTGTCGGCCAAGAGGATGGGGAGTACAAATATGACCCTCCGAGCTGCTGGGGTCAAAGGAAAATCCTTGGCGCTGACTCAGGGGTTAATTATACAGCACCCGGGGGAGCAGTGAGTGATAAATATATTGACATGTTTTGACTTACATGTCTCCGATTGAGTTTATGTGCCCAGAAGAAATAGTCCCCGGCCTGGATGGGAAGAGCTCCGTCAACAAAGTGATGGAGTGAAAGTCTTAAGAACCTTACTTAACCTCCACCTGCAGCTGCTCAGTGACCAACAGGGAGGAGAAAGCTTCCAGGAGGGGTCACGAACGCCCTGGGAGATTAAACCAAGTGTCCACGCGTGAGATTGATTCAGGAATGACATTTTTTTTTAGGTGTCAAGCTTCCCGAAATCCCCCCCGGGGGGGTTGGCTCTCTCGACCCTTGACCTTTTCACACAACGGCCTCGTGCATCTGTCACCGCCGATAACGGCGTCACGATTGATTCCAATTACCCCTCTGGTCCAGAGAACGGGGGGGGGGGGGGGGGGGGGGGGGGGGGGGGGGGGGGTCAAGGAAGTGGTTGGTTTTATGTGTCGATATTGAATAATGAAAGAAAACAAAGTCAACACTATGAAAGAGAGAATATCATCGGAGAATTTCTGTAAGGAGGGACAGAAAAGCTGGACTTCCTGTGAAAAGCCTGACTTAAGTTAACAGTTTAAGCCGTGACTGAAAAACTATTCAGAGACTCTTTAAAACAATAAAGTCTGCATGCGAATGACTCAATTTACAAAAAAGAAGACGGAAAAAGTGTGAAATGAATAGCGTGAAAAGAAAAAAAAGCACCGTCACAAACAAAATCCACAAACGGGTGAATTAGTTGAGCTGTAGAGGTTCTGGTGGGTTTATATTGTCGCCTTTGGACCTCCGGTTCTGAAACGTGAAGCCGGTGCTGAAGTTAAACCTGCATTCTCCCTCATGGTTGCAAAAACTTCTCACTTATTATTATTACCTCAGCATTGTAAACATGAGTTTATGGTCTCAATCTTTAGTTTCAAGTCTCCTTCAATACAACATGGTCATTTAGTAAATGACGGTCCATTGAGAGTAAATTAGACCATAAACAGGGGATGCTTTAGGGCGGGGCTACCTTGTGATAAACAACTGTAACCCTTTAAGTGTGTTTTCAGTTCATGAGAGTTCATTTTATTTCACCTACAAATGTCTTATTCAGTTGACTTCAGTTGTGCTCTTCTGGTTGCAAAAAACCAAGATGGCGACGTCCAAAAAACCAAGATGGCGACGTCCATTATGCTGAACTTGAGGCTTCAAAACGGCAGTCCACAAACCAATAGGTAACATTACAGTGACTACGTCCACTTCTTATATACAGTCCATGCACGGGACAGAGCCATAAAGCTGTTTCCCCCTATTTCCAGTCTTTATGCTAAGCTAAGATACGCTAGCTGGCTGCAGCCTCATTTTTACCACAGAAACAAGAATGGTGTCAATCTTAGTACACAAATGAGCATAATATCACACCTATAAAACTGTCCTGGGACCAGTTGCGTGTCAGTATTATATATTAATCTGCAATACACGAGTTCTTTTCAATTTTAGTTCCATATATCCACTTAACTTGTTAATCCTCCTTTCTGCAAAACAGCCCCATATTACTCTCATCTTGTTTGAAAACCACAAATCCATAAACCAAATTAAAATGTAACGTCTTGGGAGCCAACAGCAGTTCTGCATGTGGATAACTCCATAATTAAGACTCTTAACTCGTATCTTCAGCCTCATTATATAACCATTTGTGGTTTCGTCCTCAATCTGCTCCTTTTGCTCTAATTGTATTCTTCTTAATGTCACACTCCCTTCAGTGACCCACTTTCTCCAAAGAGATAATTAAACTTTCATTCTATCTTATCTTTACATTTTTTTTTTTTCTGGAACGTATTACTTTTTAAAATCATTGTTCCCCTTCAGCATATCTTCTGTGAGCGTACCACCCCGACCCCGGCTGTAAAACGAATGGAGCAAAAGGTGGGACCCATCCTAATTGGTGAAGAAATGAATACCATATCTCTATGAACTTTACCTCCAAAAAGAAAAAGAAAAAATGGTACTTATTTTTTCTTGGAGCGAAATAACCTTGGGGAGGGGGGGTTTTCCCTTCTGCTCAGGCAGCATAGTTGAGGGAGCCCAGCAAGAGGCTGAGAGAATAATGAACAGTGGAACGTGGACCCGGTAGTTCGATGAGAGCCGATGATGAATGACCACGGGGAAGGGAGTAGTACAGGAACAGAGCCGAGGCACCGCCATTTGTTACTCCGCTGTCACAAATGTATTTTTAATGAATCCGCACCTCTGACGTTAACGTTCCTCGAGGCCGGCGTGACCCCCGATTGTTCCCCGTGAACACGCGCCGGTTCTGAACAAACCCACTTTGCTGTGTAAATGTAAATAACCTTCTCCCTTCCATCGCTCTGGCTCCTCATTATCATCCTCACCTGTGCCGAGGCTATAGGGCCGTTTCTTCACCTTCGAATCGCTCCTGTGTTGCTTTAAGATGTTGTCTTAAAAACAAGCACTTTCAACAATTTATTTATTTTATACACTTTATCCACTTATTCTATTTCTACTCCATCTGTATATATAATATTCTTCTTGTTTTTTACTCTTTTATCTTAATTCTGTTATTATACTACTTGTTTTACTTATTACTGTGAGCAATGCTGCCTGTAATCCTGTAATTTCCCCACTGAGGGACTAATAAAGGATTATCTTATCTTATCTTATCTTATCTTATCTTTCTCCTGAAATTACCCTCAAATTATGCTGGTCCTCTACATCATAAAAGGTACGTGCCTTTATGTTCCACTACTAAAATGCCAACATGATGATTATCAAAAGAATACATGGGAGGAAAAGGAGAAGGGAAGTAAGAGGAAAGGGAAGGTATACCTGCTGATTTCCTGCAGGGCAAATGCCTTAAAGCACGATGCTGACACCGGGCGTCGTCGAGGGGGCAAACCCAAGAGGAATATATATTTCTAGACAGCGCTTTGGTTGGCTGGAGAATTGAGGATTAAAAAAAAGAAGAAGAAGAAGAAGCGAGCAGCGGATCGAGGTTGAGGCCAGTTACATTCACACGCCTCTAATATTACAGCGTTTCCACCTCTTGCATGTAGATGTTAAAAAGCTGCTGGGTTAAAAAAAGAGAAAAGAAAGGAAAAGCCCACTGCAGACACCATCCTGGAAATCACTGCTTCATTTTGAAGGAGACACACGTCAACATGTGAGCGACGCTGACACCCAGAACGACACACACACACACACACACACACACACACACACACACACGTCATTGCATTTGCTGCGTTCCATCTGTGCCGTCACACCGGTTCAACGATCTTCTGGGGAATCAGAGCTGGGCGGTCATCCATCATCAGCCTCCCTCCCACTCTAACTCCCCAAAGGAAATGTTTTATGCAAAGAATAGAGTCTGCAAAACACACATACACACACACACACACACACACACACACTGTGAAATAAAACAGACAGGGCGATAATTCACACTCTCAGCATACTTATCATTTTAACAGCCAAAGCACAAACAGAAAGGACATTCGCTGTTTTCTTCTACAAGTCCGAGTAATTCTTCGTTTTCTTTGTCCCCGTCCGGCTCCGACAGTCTTTGACCTCCGTGTTGACCTCACCTTGGAGTCTCCGGACCCGTTTTCTACGAAGGCGTCTCGTTGTGGCCGGACGTCTCCGTGGTAACCCTGGGCCGGACCGGGCGGCTGGTCTTGACGGAGCTGTCGCCCGACTCGAGGATCAGCGGCCGGTTGTTCTTGTGCCGGTCCGAGTCTAAGACGCAGGTCTGGTTGTCGCTGTCGAGAAGGCGCACATTTCACGAATGTTATTTTTTAAATATTTTGCTAAACGTGGGTTGAATACAACACGGATACTACTAAAGCAAGGCCGTGGGGATCCATTATCACACACTCAGATGATGTTTTTATCTTTTTTTTTTACAGAATTCTTGGCAGATTTGCAAGGTAAACCAAGTGGTGAAACATGAATCACGACACAAACTTCTTATTTTTTTTGTTTGTTTACCCTCCTTTTAGTTTTGCTAATTAAAATCCATCACAGCTCACAGCTGGAAATCTGCCGAGACTGCAGAGACATTTTTTTTCCCAGGATTTGAGTGAGTCAAATATATAAATGTTTCAGTCAAGCTCATTCACCGTTACGCTACCTCGGCTAATAACTCACAAAAGGGAAAGAAAGCTGCAGGTAGACGCGATTAATCTCTGAATATCGTGAACTTTTATCGGAAGGCCGTCACAAACAGAGGAACTACGGTTCAGGACTGTCGGTACCCGTCTTGACTCTCTTTCGCCATCGCGCTTTCTTCGTAGACTTTCAGCATCGTCTCCGTGCGGTCGTCGTGGTGCTTTTTCGCCTCCTGAAACCTAAAAGGTACATTCTGAATTATGACCCTTCCCTTTGAGAACATGGCTGAGCCTCCCCCCCCCCCCTCCAAATCCTTAAAGACATTTCACAAATATAAAGATGTATGTATGTTTTTTTTTAGCGAGCATTCTGCAAACAGGAGTGAAGGACCTGCGGTTGGTTGTGGACTATTTTCAGCCGCAGATTAAAACAAATTTGCAGCTCCAGTGACTATTTACTGCAGCAGAACGGTGTTGAGATAAACTACAGCGTGTGTGTGTGTGTGTGTGTGTGTGTGTGTGTGTTCCTGGTAATGAAGGAACGTGTCACCCCAGTGCAGCGATGTCACAGAAGGAATAAGCTTTACGCAGAATAAACACTTCACCGTTGGGTTTGGTCTTTTCTTGGGATTTGTTGACAACGAACTAATTTACCCTTTTCACGTTTAACTCCGTTTTAGTCTTTTATGAAGAGGAAAACACAGCTTTAAAAGACGTATTGATTTTGTTTGCTGAGGCTACGCATTACAATTTAGTTTTACAAGACGTGCAACGTTTTTCTTTATTTTTTTCTTTATCCCCCTTTTTTTTTGTGATGTGTACTTCAAATCAAAGCTGCTCTGGTGGCTTCGATTTCCTCCCAATTACTGCCCTCAGTCAACCAATATAGTAATATATAGATAGATAGATAGATAGATATTATAAATATTTATATAGAAATATTTATATATAGAAATATTTATATATAGAAATGTTTATATTTATAGAAATATGTGTATCAATATTTATATATAAATATATATATAAATATGTATATATAAATATGTATATATAAATATTTATATATAAATGTTAATACATACAAATATTGATATATATAAATGTTTATATTTATATAAATGTTTATATTTATATAAATATTTATATATAAATTTATATCAATATTTATATAAATATAAACATTTATATATATATTTATATATATATAAATATGTATATATACATATATATTTATATATAAATATATATATAAATATTTATATATATATATATATATATATATATATATGCTGTATATAGTAATCTATCCTCTGAATACAACACCTGGGCTCCAGTCTCTCTTTGACTTTGGCGATGGACAGGATGTAGGGGCTGATCTGTCTGGTGATGGTGGTCAGGTAAGAGTTCTCCTGCTTCAGCTGCATTAGGTCGTGAAGCTGGGCTGAAACCAGTTGAATCGAAACACATAAACACATAAAGACAGAGACATAAAACGTTTTTCGAGCGATACATTTTTTTCAAATCAGAAGACGGACCTTCGTAGATCTCCTGCTCGTTGGTGACCCTCTGAAAAGTCTCGTCCCAGATCTGTGAGGAGAATGCGGAAAAAGATGATTCTCACGTTCACCGCGGCCGTTCGACTCTCGGGGTACATTTGACATTTGCTTCTTTCCCCCTCTGTTTGCACTGCTGGCAGTCTACATTCATAACAACGGCTGGAACCGGCTTGTTAGTATGCGGCGAGAGCCACTGGCTGAGGACAAAGGTCTGAGGGAAGTACAAAACGAAAAGGTCATCGTCCAGGTATCGCTCGACGCACCTCTTCAAACATGACTCTCATCGTCTCCACGGTGGAGTGCTGGGAAGCTATCTGGCTGTCGATGTGCAGCGACCGGTCCATGATCTCGCCCATTTTATCCGTGTTGATGATGGAGTGGTGCTTGGTGAGGTCTCGGTGCAGCTCCTGGACCTGGTCCTTCAGGCTCTGAATCTCCGTCTGGAGAGTCTATGAACACACAAGCGTACACAGCACAAGAAGACGTGACACTCGAGAGGCGCTTCAATGTCTGCAAAGAGGCCGAGATCTGACGGGTGTCCAGATCCCGGTGTTGAAGTGCATCCGAGCGTGAAAACAGGCTGAGCTTTGTTTTACTTTGAGGATCGGAGATGGCTCCTGCAGCCCAGGAAGAGAAGTTGCTGCAGCGGTTTTAACCAAATGTGCATCCAAATACAGGAGAAACTAGTAAAATGTCTTAAAACCTAAAGTACTTATGTTACTTTTAGCCATGTTTCATGACCAAAAACTTGCCAAACTAACAATATTGCCATCAGTATCTGCTGCACTTCACTTTTTGTGTTTAGGGCCAAGTAGCGCATTTTAGCAACACGCTAAAACAAGAACGTGGTAAACAATGTCGCCTGCCTGCTAAGCATGATGTTAGCATTTAGCTCAAAGCACTGCGAGAACATATAATCTCCTTTAAAGGGTCACTTCGCTATTTTTCAACCATGATTTTATGTCTAATTGACTAATAGTGATAACATTCTTTTTCCCACCACTATTCACAGCACCGGTCCCAGCACCGGTCCCAGCACTAGTCCCAGCACCGGTCCCAGCACTAGTCCCAGCACCGGTCCCAGCACCGGTCCCAGCACCGGTCCCAGCACCGCGGTCCCAGCACCGGTCCCAGCACCGGTCCCAGCACCGGTCCCAGCACCAGTCACAGCACCGGTCCCAGCACCGGTCCCAGCACCAGTCCCAGCACCGGTCCCAGCACCAGTCCCAGCACCGGTCCCAGCACCAGTCACAGCACCGGTCCCAGCACCAGTCACAGCACCGGTCCCAGCACCGGTCCCAGCACCGGTCCCAGCACCGCGGTCCCAGCACCGGTCCCAGCACCGGTCCCAGCACTCACCCTGTAGGTGTTCTCATAGTTGCGGCAGTGCTCGGTGAAGGGCGTCTCCCTCCCCTCAGCCAGGAGGACCTTGGTGCAGATGTTGCGGTGACAGCTGGGCCTCCGACCGCACACCGAGCCCAGGGGCATCTCACTGAGAGACGGGGAGCGGCACGCCATGGAGAGAGGGGACTGGTGCCTGAGGAGAGGGAACAATAATCAGGAATTCATTTTTTTTTCCTTCCTCCCTCTCGTTAATAAGCGCGGATGAAACATCACACCCGTCTCACCCCCCCCCGGTCTCTTTGACCACAGCTCTGACTGTATAAATATTACATATAGTACATGTGCAGCTTGCACTATTCAAAACACTCAGAACCTGGTGAAATATTCTTAATATTCTTTTACCCGGTCGCTGGCATCCAGAGTTTTTTCTATTATTGCAATCACTTGGGAATTGAGTGCATATTGTATGAAAAACACCCTGCTGCAGAATGTCTGTTATTTCAACCTACTTTCTACTTCTAAGATGTACACACAACTCTTTCTACATACCATCTACTTTATTGCGCATGGCAAATATCTGATACACAAGTGATACACACTTTATTGTCTCACTTCCTTCGGTGCTTCACTCGAGCGCAGCTTGATGTTGTTTCCTATCTCTCCGTGAAAGGACTAAGGAGGACGAATGTCTGTGCAAACTTTTCTTCTAAATACGATGCAATGAAATACCATTTCACTTATTGTTGGGTTGCCTGACGTGTACCTCGAACATCTCTGGCATCCACACGATGCTTTTGCAGGAGAACATCGATCAATTCTGAGAACACGGTACCAGTCGGATCCCAGTTCTTTACTTGCTCTTGTGTTTGGTTCTGTGTTTCTGGTCCGTGAGTGAGTGGATGCGCGACGTGGTCGTCTGTCCACGGCTAATCTGCAGCAGCAAACTGCATAATATTTTGGGGCAGGCCGGTTATGTCTGCAGGCTGAAGGACCTCTCGAGGTTGCGGTGACTCACACTTTCTCAAAAGCGCCTTTTATTGGCTGCTCTGTACTGCCTGCTGTCTCCTCGTGCACTACTCGAATACCACTGTGCACACACTGCTGTACCTCCCCGGCAAGCTTGGTGAGTTTAATCTAGTTTTTTTGGGGGGGTGGAATTCATACGACGTGTTCTTATTCAACCACTTTGAGCAAATGGCCTGCGGACTTCGCCGCTTCTTCTTCTTCTTTTTGAGTTTGAATGAAAATGCCCGTCGGTGTCTAGAACGTGGGGTTGGCCAATTGTGGGTTGTATTCATTCTATCACGCAAAAAACAGCATTGGTTGTTGCACACACCCGGCAGAGAGCCGCAACCTCCTTCAAAAATAGATCTGGGATCAGTGAGACTACCTGAATGAATACAGATGATACATCATGCGTCTGAAGCGCGGCGGCACACTTGCTGTCACTCATAACACTCGGATGTGTCTTCACACTTCACCGAGAGTGTGAAAGTACGTATGTGCGGCACATACCCAAACGGACTGCGCACGCATACGTTCACCTGGGTAGGACCGTCGTCTTGGCTTCGCGCCTTCGCACAACACAAGCGCCCTTCAGACGTTCTCCAGCAAAAAAGAAAACAAAACCCTGGGTGTGACTGCATCCTCTCGCGTCGCCATACAAATGCCGTCCTCCGAGCATCCGGACTGCGTCCCAACGCAGCCAATTAAAGACGTTGCCAGTACTAAAGCATCAGTTGCATGAGAGAACAACTCCACTTCTGTTCTGGGAAACTACGATACGAATAGGGCCCAGCCAGCTGGCCCGTCCACCAAATCCCTGCCCCCCCCCGGTTTGCATCCCGCGTTGGGAGGAAGGGAGCTTTTCAGACGGCGATGGGAAAGTCTCAGACACAACAACACGTTCGGTCAGTAAAACGACGCGTGGGCGTCATTCTGAACGACCATACGGTGAGGAAAAGCTCACTTCCTCCCTCCGTCTGTTCACTGAAGTAAGTAACCTTCTGTGACGACTGTTGTCTCGCAGTGTCAAAGGCATCAGCAGGTGTTCACTGAGAGTGGAAAGCCGGCGAGACACCTCTAAGCCTACGCCGATAATTCAGTCCGTAGAGCACATTTAATCCATCGCAATCAATATTCACTCAACTACCAAAGCTACATCTATTAGGGGATCACACTGGAGACTCGGGCACACTCTGTAGAGGCTATACAAGAGAACGGCAAGAACTTGAACATAATAAAATACATATCAATGTACCTGGGGTCTGGCAGGCTCTGCTCCTTCCTTCTTGCCCAGTGTTGATGCCACAGAGGACCTGTCGAAACCATTTAAACTCTCCCTCCCTCCCTCTCTCTCTCTCTCTCTCTCCACCCTACACACGTCATCCAGCCTCTGACCTCCCATCACTGACGCCAATTAAAGCCGTGACATCAGCGGCCTGGAACTTTTGGGCCGACTTCCAGATGAATCCTGGAAAGTTCTGTGAAATTACGATTAAAAATAGTGCCGGCCGGGCCGGCCCGGCCACCAAATTCCGGGCCCACTCTGCATCTTGCACTGGCGAGGGCGCTAAGCAAGTTGGAAAGTTGTCAGTATGTTGGCATCAGTGGGTGGGCTTAAAAACTTGTGAACAGTTGAGGTGGGGGGGGGGGGGGGGGGGGGGCTGTAGTGGAAAGTGGAAAATGACACAAGTAGCAGGCGTGGGTGTTTAAATAAAGGTTGTTTTCTGGTTATTTGATGGGATTCTCAAGCAAATGTATGAAGTGAAACGATTTGATGGCATTGTCAAAAGCATTCTCGCAGTTTTGGGGTTGTTTTCCGCCACGAAAATTCGATGCACAAACACATAAAAACAACATAAAAACAACACGTTCATCCTCTCATCCTGTTTCCAGCTGCGTTCGTGTCCCCGGCTTTCTAAAACAGGACGGCCCGCCTCCCTCACAGCAACAAGGTGAGTTACATAAACATATCCGTGTACAGAGCTTACAGATAGACAGAATAACTTCCACGCCGGGGACTCGAGTGCACGGCGCCTCCTTTCCTCTCGCTTCACTCATCGCCGTCCACCATCTGCACTTCCAAAAAAACATTTGGTGGGATTTGGAGTTTGGATGCTTTGCGAGCGTGAACATTTCCTGGCCAGGCTTTCTTGGAAGAATCCGAATAAAAGACGCCGCGGTTAAAATAAAACCAGAGAGTAAGGGAATATTTGAGTGATTACGTGCACGTGATATTTGGGGTCTCACCTTGCCGCCACGCTTATAGATCCGGCGACAGAGGGAAGGCAGCGCTGGCCGAGCAGCAGCAAGGGCTCCAGACAGCGAGCAAACTCGCTTCTGTAGTCGGTGTTGATCTCATGGAAGACGGAGAAAACGTCACTTAGTCTCGTGCAAATACGTGCACGCATTTATGGCATAATTGTTCATTGTTCTTTCTATGAAAAACAGAAGAAAAGCCGGACGATAAATAAATAAGAAAAGAGGGGAAAAAAAAGACATGAAGTTACAGCAGGAGTGGACGATTGAGGCCCGACAATATATAAATACAGCATATATAATAACAGCAATAGCATCATTTTAATGATAATATTACAGCCATCAGCATTATTCTCATCATCAGCATTTAAAAGCAAAATAAACAAGTAAACGATTCAAAAGAAGAAGAAAAAAAAAACACACACATTATTAAAAAAAGAAATACAATGTAGTTATTTCTTAACACGAGTCGTATTATCTACGAGTTCTAGAGAGTGTCACTCTTCATTTAAGTTATTCTGACTGCAATCTGTAGGAGTGGCTGTTTTAATGAGTATGAAAATGATGTGTGTAATATATTCTGGGGCCTTTCACAGTCACCAGAGCTAATCTTTGCCTAAATGTGTCAACAAATCCGTGTGTTTCTGCTTTCGTAAGACATTTTTGGAATTTCTTAAAAGTCGCGGTTTGCGGGCAGAAAAACGGTGATTTGTGTGCAGGAAACATTGCAGCAATGATTGCCCCAGAAATATTGTCGCAAACAATCTGCGTTTGCTGGATTTTTGCTTACACTTCATAAGCATGCTCGTACGACTACAGTTGCGTCGTCGCATTAAAGTCAGATTATTGTAAGAGGTGCTCGTATGCGTTTGCATGAACATTTGCACCATCGTGATGAATGTGTCTCATGTCCCCCGATTAAATACACGACTGAATGACTGACCGCAGCTCCCCACTGGACGGCACTGAACTCTGAGGAGAAAGAGGAGAAACTGCATCGGGATGCCTTGCAGGAAGGCGCCTCCTACTCACTTTGCTGCTCTGCACCGGTCTCAGCCGGTGAGGGAGCTTCACGATCCTCTTCAGCCTCTCCATGAGTTGCTGCGTAAGCAAGAAACAACGAGTGATGCGTTTCATCTCGAGGAGACGGACTCCTTTTAGAGAATCAAATCACCGTCCAGCTAACACTTGAAGTTTTCTCCTTGCCAAAGGGAAACTCTCGGGTGGAGTGAACCGAGGTCTTTGTGATGCATGTACAGGAGACGCGGTTCCATAATCACAATGTGCCGTCCAATAGTTATCTTACTTGACGTCGTAAAAAAAAAAGCAACAATAATAAAAACATAGTTCATCGTTCACGTGGCGGCACTCACGTAGCCCATGTCCAAAAACTCAAACTTGTTGGCTGAGCTGAGGAAGGCCGAACACGTGACGAGGTGCACCTGAAAACATCAGAGAGTCAATGTTTAGATTTTAAAAAAGAGCTGCATGGAATATGAGACACCGACAGGCTAAAGGGTTTAAAATGAATCCCACAACTAAAATGCACACAATTAATATGAGGAGAGAGTATCTCCATCTAATGCCACATTGTGCTTCTACTCCACTACTGGCAGCCTGAGAGACCTTTCAGATACATATTTTATATTTCATGCTCATTTCTCTAGTTTCATACTTTCCACTAGAACATGTTTACATGCTTGAATGTTCAAAAGACATTTTTCTCATACCGTCGGTCTGAAAGATACCCGGTCTGCTCTGATTGGCTTGCCATGAAAATACGACGCACCTTTGCAGAGGTAGTTCTCGAGGGGGTGGGTTATATATGTATATATATATGTATATGTTCAGTGTGTGGGTTGGTAAGAACTCCAGATACCCAAAAGTATGCCAACAAGCACTGACAAAAAAATTGCTTTTACTGATTTACTTGAAAAAAAACCCCACAAAAACAAAAGAGCAATTCCCAATATAAACTTCTCAAATGATTCCCTTTAAATAACTGTTCAAGGACCATAACGTTTTTTTTATTTTTTTTAAATGAACACAAATGTCCCTCCTCCATTAATCATCCCACAACTCCTCGGATGTACGGTGTGATCTTTCTCACTCTACCTGGAGGGTGGGGAGGAGGGCGGTGAGGTGGGAGAGCTGCTCCTTGAGTGCTTTCTCCTTCTCCTCGTGTTGACTGCGAAACACACACAAACAAACAAACAAACACGTAACGCCGCACCTTCGCATTGGAGGCTGCCGTAAAAACTCGAGAGGATTGAGCTCAGGAGGCGCAAAGCACCAAACGACATACTCCATATTTCTCTAAACCAATCCATCTGTCTTCTCCGTCTACACCTGTGCACGCAGACGTGGGGCCGGACACACAAAGCCCGACATAAATAGCCTTTAACACTCTTCCGGGAGCCCAGACACTGGACGGCTTCCAGGCAAACGGAGAGAGAGATGGAGAGAGAGAGATGGAGGACACAAAAAATCTCATTAGAGATCCCCACAGAGTGCAACTCGAGACACTCACTCACTCACATGGACAAAATTGTTCTCATTCAATCACACGTTGGTGCAGATGGAGCACACGGCGAAGAGGAAAAGTGCTCGGAAGTCATTCCGATTTTCTTTTTCCATCTGTAATTTGGAGAAATGGCTGTTTGCAGTGTAGAGAAAGAGCTAAATATGTGGTTAGTGAAGAGCTGCTCCGTTAGCCATGTATTTCACTGATTAATCATTCTTCTCAAAAAGAAAAAAAAGGTGCAACATATGGGATTCATATAGCATAAAACGACTATTATCTTTAAAAGGATAAAGTGGTTAGTGATGTCTAGCTGATCAGAGCTCACGGCCGCCGCTCTCGTGGGGAGGTTACAGCTGAGAACGCCTCACGTAAGAGTAACGACCACCCTGCAGCGCCCCCTCTGGTGAACACTGTTAGCACCATTTGCACCGTTTGCAACGTTTGCACCGTTAGCGCTGTTTGCACCGTTAGCGCTGTTTGCACCATTAGGACTGGTTGCACCGTTAGCGCTGTTTGCACCATTAGCGCTGTTTGCACCATTAGGACTAGTTGCACCGTTAGCGCTGTTTGCACCGTTAGCGTTGTTTGCACCGTTAGGACTGGTTGCACCGTTAGCGCTGGTTGCACCGTTAGCGCTGTTTGCACCGTTAGCGCTGTTTGCACCGTTAGCGTTGTTTGCACCATTAGGACTGGTTGCACCGTTAGCGCTGTTTGCAACGTTAGCGCTGTTTGCACCATTAGGACTAGTTGCACCGCTAGCGCTGTTTGCACCGTTAGCGCTGTTTGCACCGTTAGCGTTGTTTGCACCATTAGGACTGGTTGCACCGTTAGCGCTGTTTGCAACGTTAGCGCTGTTTGCACCATTAGGACTGGTTGCACCGTTAGCGCTGTTTGCACCATTAGGACTGTTTGCACCGTTAGCTCTGTTTGCACCATTAGCACTGTTTGCACCATTAGGGCTGGTTGCACCATTAGCGCTGTTTGCACCATTAGGGATGTTTGCAACATTAGGGCTGTTTGCACCGTTAGTGCTGTTTGCACCGTTAGTGCTGTTTGCACCGTTAGGGCTGTTTGCACCATTAGGGATGTTTGCAACATTAGGGCTGTTTGCACCATTAGGGATGTTTGCAACATTAGGGCTGTTTGCACCATTAGGGCTGTTTGCAACATTAGGGCTGTTTGCACCATTAGGGATGTTTGCAACATTAGGGCTGTTTGCAACATTAGGGCTGTTTGCACCATTAGGGCTGTTTGCACCGTTAGTGCCGTTTGCACCGTTAGCTGCGAGCCGCCATGGCGACAGCCGTTAAGAGGCACACAAATGCTCCCAATTGTCTGATATACAATAATTTCATCTTAGAGACTAATTAGTTTGCAAACATTGGATGACATTAAATCAAACTTTAATTATCGCGGTGGGGATGTTGTGGGCTTTTAATTATTTAAGTGTGAGTTAATGCTAAATTAATGGACGGGAGGGTGTCATTATCCTGTTTTCGCAAAGTCGTTTCTCAATTTGTGTCACTTGACAGTTTGTTACTGCGCCATCACACAGCTGCAAAGGAGAAAAATAGAAACTATGAATGGATCCTGCAACGCAACATTGTCCCTCCGATGATGAGTTGGACAGAGAACGGGCGCCAGCGAGCGACTCAGATTGCCACCTTGAAAATATGCAAACTCACATTAAAGTCAGGGTTAGTTAATCCTGACAGTAGTGAACGAATGAAATGCTCCTTCAAAAAAAGAGAGAGAACATAATCGTGCATCTGCAGCTGCTGCAGGACTGTCACGAGCCCGTCCAATCATTTCGTTTCACATACCGATTTTGGGGGGGCGTGGCTTTGGAGGGAGGTCTGAAGGGACGGGCGTGTCAGTGTTGCCAACGTGGCAACTTTCTCTCTAGATTCAGCAACTTTGAAAGGCTGCGAGCTACCTTCGTTTGAATGAGCGTTGGCAACACCGAGCTGGGTTTCCGGGTTGGATATTTCAACTAATCTAACTTTAATATACCACGTTCTCGAGTTACTAACCCCGGCTATACTTTAAGAATAAAGCCATTTGCTATATATGTCCTCGAAAAGGCAAAGCCATCTCCTTCGTGGTTTATTTTTTGGTGTAAAACCGGAGCAACCACAAAATGCTTATTCCACATAAACAATCAAATATATTTCTCATTCAATTTTGTATTTCTGTCATACACAGATGTGGAATAACGACTGTAACGGGTATGTTGACGTCGTCCGACGCCATCTCTCTATTCGATCATGTGACAATATGAGACAATGATGTGCGTTTGTGTGCGCGTGCTTCATAACTAATAACACCTTATTCAGGCGTTAAAGGTGCTCTGTTTTCTATTTGAAGCGGCCTCATCCAGGGTTTCCTCGAGGGGCCTCGAGAACGTCTCGAATGTAGACGATGTGTGTATTTGTATGCCGATTCTTTTAAGTTGGCTATATTTTTCCACGAGTGGATCAAGGCACAGAACGCTTTGAAACATGCGATCCCACTGAGGTGCTTTTTTAATTCGTGATCATAAACAGAAAGTATGTTTGGTGAGATTATTCCAGAGCGAACAGGGTGCTGCTGCTCATCCCCGTAACAATGCAGCATGACACAATGGAACAACTATCAAGGGACCTGCTGGCAGCCGGATAATAGCATTCAATTAGGTAAATATTGTGACACAAGCTTCGAGGCAACAAAAGCATTTTTACATATGACCTGTAAATCTTATATTTCAATTTATTCATTACCTCTGAGCTGCTTTCAGCAGAATCTTCTTCCTCTCTGCTAGTTTTTCCTGTCAGACAAGAACAGAGGAAATAAAAACCCTTTAATTCCCGACACTGTTTGCGAAAATGGCCTTAAGCTCTCGAATACCTAATGAATTTTCAAGATTGTGGTTAAAGAAAGAGGCGTACGATCCACACTGGGGCGTCTGCTCTATTTGATTGTGCACAATGCAAAGAAAAGACACTTTTAATAGGTAAACAGAGACCTCCGGTGGCCGAGCCGTGTTAACACTCTCCGATGGAGAAACTCACTGCATGCTAATTTAAGACTCACAGACTCAACCGGTATTTGAATCTTATATTTAACTTCAGAATTAATTAGTAGTATGTGTTTCAGAGCGATAATATCTGGTCCAACTGACACTTTCATTTACACTTTAAGTGAAGCAAACCTAGTGAAGCTAATAACTTGATGTATTAATATCAAGGGGCAGTCAGATAAAAGTCCAAATGTATTTTCCACTTCCCCGGCTGTTTGAAATGTTAATTCTTGGAATGGTTTTGGGGGAAAAACATTGCGGTTAAGTGCATGTGCATCACATTTTAGATGAAAGGTTATTGGGAATAAGTGTGAAAAGAAGAACCGCCTGGATGCTGACATGTTGATGCTTTTTTGAAGGTGTGGAAACCTCTCAAAGAGGATCTGGAGGAATGGAGAACACCTTTCAAGTGCGAGAAGCAAAGGGTTTGAATATCTGTCAACGTGATTTTTCAGTTTCTTCTTCTTTTTAAAAAAAAAAATAAATAAATTTGAGAAAAAAATGTCTCAGATATTCTGTTCGTGCCTTGTTATCCCGAGGTAACCATAAAGAAAAAAAGAAAAGAAAAAAGATGTGAAACTTTGTGAACGTTTGTGCCTGATGGCCATATTTAAACATGTTGACCTGAAGAACTGGTGTGATCCACAGCTGCATTGCTCTCTATCAAAACCGGTCAAACCACTTAAAAGTGAGTTTTTTTCCCATTTTAATACATCTAGTTTTGGGGCACATGAGGCCACTGTTTTAGCAAACTCCTCCATTATAGGGAATACAGTTGGTTTTCAACTATTTAAGATATGCACACATGTGCAATCGCAAAAGATAATCATAGAAAACATATTTGATAAACACAATGTTATTTTCTATTTTTTCAAATAGTCAAATAAAACAAATAAAATAAAAGGAGTATTGTCAGTAAGCACACTTCAAGACTTTAAACCGTCATGTATCATAAATGTATCATATTATGTCAATGTGTCACATTAAATATATAGTCTTTGGACACAGACGGGTTGAACGTGTGGTTTCAAGTCCTTCTTTTCCTTAAAGGATGAAGGAGGAAACCCAGCACACAGCGGGGTCGTCATATAACCTGCAGGCTGTTGAACAGAGTGCAGATCGCGCTCTCTTCTTCCTCCACGTTCAGACACACTTCTCCGATCATCGCCCTCAGCAGGAGGATGGCCTCTCGGGCCGAGGTCTGCAGCTCCTTCACCACCTACAGACGCAGGAGGAACAGCCACGTTATAGCTGCGTCATAAACTCCTTTATTGCACCTTCGAGCTGAAGCGTGCACCGGCAAAAAAAACACACATTTTAGCTTATATATATATATATATATATATATATATACAGTATACAGTAAATATATATATATATATATACAGTATATCATCAGTATATACATATATCTATATATAGATATATATATATATATATATATATATATATATCTATATATATATATATTGATAGAGAGAGAGACAACCATATGCGGTGGTGCAAAACTATCATATATATATATTAAAAAACTATCACATATATATGATAGTTTTGCATATATATATATATATAGTGAGATATATATAACCATATGCGGTGGTGCAAAACTATCCGTGAGCAGTGTACCGCATATATATATATATATAAAAACTATCACATATAGATATATATATATATATATATATATCATATATATGATAGTTTTGCATATATATATATATATATATATATATATGATAGTTTTGCACCATCGCATATGGTTAAAACTATCATACATATATATATATATAACCATATGCAGTGGTGCAAAACTATCATATATATATATATATATATATATATATATAGTGAGATATATATTACCATATGCGGTGGTGCAAAACTATCCGTGAGCAGTGTACCGCATATAATTGTATTCGACCCAGATTAATTCAGCAACGCTTCAAAATATTGCCAGAAAAAATACTTCTCATTTGTATGTTTATGTATTCAAATTGAATCGTAATGAGCTACGACACAAGTGCACCTGCACCACATTTCACAACGCTTGAATTATTCACGGGGCCCAAACAAGCGTGTAGCTGGAACAACAGCCATGGAGTCTCTCACCAGCACCGCCTGGTCCAGCATCTCACAGCCCTGCATGTAGGCCGTCTCTATGTCAATGCAGTGAGTCCGACTCTCCCTGTGGGTCACAAACAACACCCAATTAAAGGTGGAGGAGACCTCATTCCTTCAGTATCTCGAGCCCCTCCGCCCCATGCACGTCAGACTGGAAGAAGTGTTACCATCAATCAAAGCTGCATATGCAAAATAACAAAAGGACATCGATTTCTGGTAGAATCTTTCAAAAATAATTCAAAATAAAATGACCCAATTGGCTTCTGAACTTCTTGAGTGTTCAATGAACCTCTGGGACGTGGTACCAATGATACTTGATTGGAGGACCCTTCATCCCCCCCTACTGTTCACATTACTGACAGAACCGTTATTGATCTGGAGTAGGAAGATATATACTTTGTCATTATTCGCAAATGACCTATTGTTATATATAAAAATATATACATATATGCATATATATATATGAGGTGTTGAGTACGACTAAATACACATTTACTACTCGTGGTGTCAAGTAACCGAGTATATCTGTACTTTATTACATATACTTATATATACATATATATATATACATATATTATCATTATTATTTAGAAATAGGAGGGGTTCAGTTGAACTATATACCTATTTACTACTAGTGGTGTCAAGTAACCAAGTATATCTGTACTTTAATACATATACTTATATATACATATATATATATATATATATATATATATATATATATAGTATATTTAATCAAGTTCTGTACTTCTACATTTACATATACTATTTTTTTTTAAATATATATTGTGCATTTTTCTTATTATTCTATTCTTTGTATATATTGAGCATTCTTTATATTGTATTGCTGTATAAACTCTTTGTATGTTTTCATGCACATTTGTTCAGCAAAGCAGTCAAAAAAAAGTCAAAAGTAAAATATTTCCCTCCACAAGGGGGTGGAGTAGAAGTATAAAATGCATGAAAAGAAAATACTGAAGTGAAGAAGAAATACCTCAAACTTGTACTTATAACCAACTTGACTGAATGTAATTAGTAACTGACATTTTCCTTTTTTTTTTACTCCGCTATTTGTTGCAAGCTCATTTCATTTTTTAACAATCGACAACAATCCGGCTCCATAAACTCTCTAAATGCTGGTTTCGAATGTTTAAGCTCTTGAATCTTCACAACTCCGGTGGAAATCAAATCGAGCCCCCATCCATCTCTCAATTTAGCTGTCGTGTTATTCATCAAAGTGGAACAGATCAGGCGTGAACTGATAGTTAAATACTCTGAGATATCCTTTTGGAAATGGCAACCATGTTTTAAATCCCCTGAATATCTTATCTCCAGACTGAGCCGACTATCTTCCTCTTTTTACTTTCCCCCATCTTTCTCTTGCTTTGCATCGTAAATGAGGGTGATTCTTCAAACCCTCTTAAAATGCAATGTCTAAATACAGGGAAATGTGGTTAAGCTCTGCAAAATGGGAGCTCCGCCTGCACCCCTTATTCCAGAAATGTAGATACAAACAGAGAGGTTAAAAGAAGGGAAGAACTCAAAGGTTTGACTCACACTTGCATGTCTCTGAAGCACTTGATGCACAGCATCGACTTGTTCTCTGTTGAGAACAGGATGTAGGGCTCCTCGTGGAGCGCTGTGGGAAACAAAGACGCCTTTTAACCTCAAGAGTTAAAGCATTGAAGTAAAGTTAAAGTGGTGAGCGGCTTGGTGAAAATAGAAACACAAGAATGCCAAACACAAGTTGGCCGATAAAAAAAGGCCTCGCACCAAGTGGAACGCATGCGGCGCCTTTTTAATAATGCGTTGAATTTATATAGAGCTTTTCATGATACTCAAAAGACACTTAAATGAATATTACAGGCCGGCACTCACGGCACTTCCGGTGTTTGGCTCTGGAGCGTTTGGCCAGAGACACAATCTCATGGTGGGAAAACATTCTGGCCTTGTGAGTCAACTCCCTGCAGGCGCTGCACAGCGGCTGGCTGCAGGTGTTACAGTAGTACATCCCTCCTGCGTCCTGCACGGGAAAAACATCATCATTTTAATAATAATAATAATAAGCTACACAAGGAAAAACACACCCGTCTTAAAGCAACTATATGTAAAAATAAATGTTATTCGACAGTGGTCGAATCAAAACATATTGCGGAAGGATTTTAACATTGAGATGAATGAACAACGGCACCAATATTCACCAGGATTGTCTCATTTCGGTGAAGACAAAAATATAGACAACATAACATTTTGCATGTAGGTATTTCTTTTTTTTTAATGAATTTTTAAAAAGAGCGTAGGGTATATATATATATATATATATATATATATATATATATATATATATTGTATATACAATATATATATATTGTCCATGTGTATATAAAAAAAACACTTAAAGAAAAATAACATCTATAAAGAGGACTTTCTATAACCCCAAGAGCATGACATCTCACTGTAACAAATTACCAAACTTATAAACAGCAATGAAAGTGTATTTTTATTTATTTCTAATGCCTGAGTTCAGTATCTGTGTTGTGTTGCATGCATGTAAGTGACTTTCACCTAAATAAATGTGAACATTGCCGTTGGTCCGTGGGTCAATTCTTACCTTTTTGCTGCTTTCCTGGTCACAGTTGGCACACTGCACGGTCTCCTCAGCGTCCGCGTTGTTGTCCACCAGGAACTTGAGCAGACGGTCTTCTGGCGGGAGGGAGCTGTTCCCTTTTAATATGGACGGGTAACTGTGGCAAAGACAGACATGTGCACAGCCTGAGAACATCACGACGTATCACAAGTATACATAAGCATGAGTGTTATTCTTCAAGTTGATGTATGCCAGGAAAAAAACAACACAGCTTGATCTGATGGAGAGAAAAGAAGGAATGAAAGTGAAGTCACAAGAAGAACAGTAATGAGTTCATGCACTTTTTTTTAATTGTTTTAAAAGTCCCTATCCCCATTGTAGATTATGGTTTAAATACAATTATTTGGAGGCTATTTGTCATGTCTGGGGGAGCTTCAAGTTTCCACTCTTTTATTTATAGACAGATCATATTTCATCCTTCATATGTCAAGAGAGTGCAGCACGCATGTATAACAAGTAAAAACATCCATTCTAGACCACATCCCCTTTAACAAAAACATAAATATCAACAAGTGAACACACACAAACACAACATGACACAGACAATAAATAAGCCTATTAAAACAGCATCCCTTCCACAAATACATCAGACCTCACAACTGAAATGTTTCCAGATATGTCAGATAAGGCAAAGAAAGTCTGCATTTACAATTTAAATAAGTGCACACAATAAATACACAAAGAACCACCGACTGGATATTTTAATTTGAAGTTCAACATCGCACCTGAATGTTATTCCGCAGTACCGCATAACACCTGACGGGGGCAGCGGTTAGCTTAAGGACGCCTCAAACCGTAGAAGAAGAAGAAGAAGAAGCCGGAAGTAGCTGGTCACACAGTGCGCACTACTTCTAACTTGTGTTCGGCGGTTCGTCATCTAGAAAGTTCTCGCAACTCATTCCGCTGAACGAGAAAACCGAGGCGCAAATAAACCCAGTTTATTTAAACGCCGAGAGGAGGAAAAAACAATAAAAATGTCCGTTATTTCGGAGGAAGACGTGCGAGGTGAGAACCTGTTCAAGGATATTAACGCCGAAGACGACGACTGGCAGCCCACGGAGATCGAGAGCATGTGTATGAACTGCCACCTGAACGGCGTGACGCGTTTACTTCTCACCAAAATACCCTTCTTCAAAGAAGTCATCGTCAGCTCTTTCAACTGCACCCACTGCAACTGGTCCAACACCGAGATCCAGTCCGCGGGCCGGATACAGGACGAGGGCGTCTGCTACACCCTCAAAGTCAAAACAAAGCTGGACTTGAACCGGGAGGTCGTGAAAGCGGACAGCGCGACCACCAGGATCCCCGAGCTGGATTTCGAGATCCCTCCCTTCACCCAGAAAGGCGCCCTCTCCACCATCGAGGGTCTCCTGGACAGGGCGGTCGAGGGGCTGGAGCAGGAGCAGCCCGCCCGGCTGGAGGCCGACCCCGAGGTGGCCGAGAAGATAGGCGTCTTCATCCGGAAGCTGAGGAAGCTGAAGGAGGTCGAGAAGGAGTTCACGCTGGTGATCGAGGATCCGTCCGGCAACAGCTTCGTGGAGAACCCCGCGGCCCCTCAGAAAGACGAGGCCCTCGTGGTGTCCCATTTCAAGAGGACGGTCCAGCAGGACGCGCAGCTGGGGCTGAGGGCGGATGACGACCTGGGCGAGGAGGAGGGGGAGGAGGAGCCGACCGGCAACGACTTGGACACCATGAGAGGCGAGGTCCTGGCCTTCAACACCAACTGCCCCGAGTGCAACGCGCCGGCCTCCACCAACATGAAGCTCGTCCAGATCCCCCACTTCAAGGAGGTCATCATCATGGCCACCAACTGCGACGCCTGCGGCCATCGGACCAACGAGGTGAAATCCGGCGGGGCCACGGAGGACCTGGGCACCAAGATCACGCTGCACGTCACCGACGTGTCCGACATGACGCGGGACTTGCTCAAGTCCGAGACGTGCAACGTCGCCATCCCGGAGCTGGAGTTTGAGCTGGGGATGGGGGCCGTGTGTGGGAAGTTCACCACCCTGGAGGGGCTGCTGAACGACGTCAAGGACCTGATCGTCTCCAAAAACCCCTTCATCTGCGGCGACAGCGGCGTCTCCAAACGGGTGGAGAAGCTGCGCGCGTTCGGGGTGCAGATCGACCGGATTATAGCCGGAGAAATGGACGCCCACGTCGTCCTGGACGACCCGGCGGGGAACAGCTACGTGCAGAACGTGTACGCCCCGGATCCGGATCCCGAGATCACCATTGAGAAGTACACCCGCACGTTTGAGCAGAACGAAGACCTGGGCCTGAACGACATGAAGACCGATGGATACCAAGAGGAAAAAGCAACTACCAGCACCTCCTTAAAAGACTGAATGAGTTAATGTCAAGTCAAAACAACCCCAGTGTAAATTACACCGCGTCATATTTTCATCCAGTTTCATCTATTTTAAGTTGGGTTGACTGGTGGTTTCCATCAGTTTATCAATCGGCATAAGGAAATGTAAAATGTACAGTAAAAATAAACAAGTTATTTGTAAAAGGAACAGATGCTGCTGTTATTAAAGGTGCAACCTTCATCTCATTGTTTGGTGCATTTCTTGGGACATTCCAGAAGATGGCGCTCTGTTATCTCTGATTTTAAAGTTGTTCTTTCCTCTCAGAGAACGACACACTGACACATTCCTGTTATACACTTGGGATACTTTTTTAAATTTTTTTTACAGATTTAACGTGTGGATCATTTTAGTATAATTGTACATGAGGGCTTGATTTCTGTGATTTATTTAAGTGATCTTTTAGTTATAAAAAATCCATTATAATTGACCAGAGCCCTAGGTGCCATACTAACATGTAGAAATGCAGCAAATCGTCACCTTTTTAAAATTTTATTTTAATGTTTTTTGTTTATGCTCGATTAATTAATCAACTAATTGTTATTTTAAACAAAATCTTAAAAAGTTGATATCTTGTTAACCCAAACAGTAGGAACAAAAATAAAAAAGGCTACTCGTCAGATGCGGAGGCCCCGTTTCTGTTTGCATGGACCACATCTGCAGAGGCCTGTTTTGACATTACCCAGAATGCCGTTTGCCTCATTCTGATTCGGCTGCCGTGGCGCTATACGTGTTCCTCGGGCCCCCTGGTCTGCTGCGCATGTTTTATCTAGTTTTCATAGCAACGGGGATCTATTGTGCTCCACTAATAGCAGAGAGGAGAATTCCTAGATTACGTGCTTCTTGAGTGAGCAGCTGTTGGAAATAGTAGCCGCCCTGCAGCCTGAGCCCGGCTCTGTGCCCACAGGGTTATTTCCATGGAGAACCAAGTATTGCCTCTGGGTTTGTTTGTTTTTCTCAGCGCTTTCATGCAATGAATAAAAGCTGTTTTTTTCTACTTTGACAGGTACACATTATCTACCTCGACACAGGTTCATATCAAATTTAAAGTTAAATGTGTCCGCCGCCTTCGGGGGGGTTTCAGCCACAGTTTGTCGAGGCAATTTAATAATTCTGTTTGATTCACAACGGTGCGGCGTGTGGGTGACAAGAAATTTAGACATGAAGCCCCAGCAGACAGATTATTTTAAGAGGAGGATGTGTTGTGACTCTGCAGAATCAGAGGCGGCTAATCGGGAGTGATTCAGAAGTTCTCGGTGTGACAAACATCATTTTTTTTGTACTTACACAAACACAGCATTGTTGGTGCAGCGTGTGCACCGGTGACAGTCGGGGGGGGGGGGGTCTGATTGCCCTCGGTGATTGTATGTTTCCCTTAATGTGCTCGTTGAATGTCGCACAAACGAACGGGGCGTAAAAACATCAATCAGTGAAACACACACACACACACGTGAGAGGAATCCAAAAATCTGGGTCGAGTTGTATCCGACGCAGTAGAACAGACGGTGCAGCAGAGGAGCTTCTCTACACATCCCTGTGTGCTTTGAAGACCTGAAGGTGACCACGAGTTATTCTTTAATAGGGGATGAAATGAATTTGGTGTCATGTGACACGCGTTTGATTGCCATAAGCTGCTGGCACCGGTGCCAAATACCAGTATGCTTTGTTTGCTGTGTGACTGGTCTTAGAGGAACTTGCTCTCTGGGGCATCGGGTGCAAGGACTAAATCAGAGACCGGGATGACCCCAGCAGCTGCTCCGACCACTCAGGCCCGCTCTCCCCGGACTAGGCCTGCAGCGGGTCACCGAGCAGTCGCCCTCAAACCCCAAACAGAGAGACTCTGAAACCAACACCTCCTCAAATCTCCTGCATGAACCAAACCAATCTGCATGGTCGACCCGCCACCCAAAAAAAAACGGGGCATGTGGAAAAGGTTTTTTGAACACTCGAGGGATTTATGGAGCAATATTGTACATTACACTAAATTAAACGGCTTCATCCCGTTTGAGGTCACCTTCTCATTACTCAGCATCACCACATCCTCAGTTTGTTTGGGGGTTCATGGCTTCGTACCTCAGGAGTGATATCCAGGCTTAGATAAACACGCAGACACCAAAACACATTGATGAACACCAGTGTCTAGTTCAGAATCCTCCTCCCCCCCCCCCACAGTGCTGTCTCTTACCCACAGAGGGGGCAGCTGAGGCGGCTGTCATTGGTCCGGCCTCGCAGGCAGCGGGCACAGAAGATGTGGTAGCAGTCCAGCAGACACGGGGACTGGTACTGCTCGTGGCACAGGTGACACACCAGCGGGTGGACGTTGGCGGAATCCACGTTACACAGGTTGTCCAAGTTGGTGAAGATTCTTCCGGCCATCTGCGTGGAAAAAAGAGAGTGAATAACGACACTGTGTGAGAGTAGCACTTGAATCCCACGTCAGCGTGTGCAACGGTTAAAGTATTCCAGTCGGTATAAGAGAGGCAAAGGAGACGCTACATTACGACCAGCCAACACATGCTGCTGCCCGTGCAGTGGGCCGGTCGACCGAAAGCACACAGAGACACAGTCTTACCTTTCAGCGGTGCTATCAGCTGCCCCCCCGGCAGGAATGACAGCAATGCAGAAACTCTACAATAGTAGGCCGGTGGGGTCTCTCCACCAGGCAGCTGGCGGCACACACCTCAGGCCAAGCCCCCCCAAAGTGTTGCCAAAGTGCTAAAGGGATTTAAATATTGCGAGATTATAAATACAGTTGTCCTATTTCTAAAGTCACGTTTGCAACGTTGTTGCATCTTGGACTCCAAATGTGACAGGTGGGGAAAAGGGGTGGAAATTACCGCATTGCAAATATGTAATGTTGAACGAGGAATACTTTCCACTTGGTCACATCAAGCATTGTTGTTTTTTTTGGGGGGGGGGGGTTTAAAGCATTTTGTAAACTCTGTTTTAGAAATGTGCTGCGTGAATGAAGCTTTGTACCGTTGTATGCTGCATGAAAGTAACACATCGTTATAAAAAAAAAGAAATGTATCATCCAGTTCAAATTCAAGAGCAAAAATGGGAGAAAGAAATTGAATTAATTTCATTTTACTTCTTGATAATTGTGATTAAATGAATGATTTAATTTGTGGTGGTAAAATATAATAACATTAAATAATATGTAATATCCAATAATATTCAAATTATTAGGATTGTATTCAAACAATACTTAAGATATATATATATATATATTTTAATATATATATATATTATAATAATAATAATAATAATAATAAATCAAATTGATATAGCGCTTTTCAAAAGACGCTTAAAAAAAACATATATATATATATTTTTTAAGCATATCTAATAGCATATATTAGCCTGGAGTAAACTAGTGCAGTAACTGGCAGCAGCCAGGATCCACGTTTACGTAATCGATTCCAGAAAAGTCGATGCGATCGACTTTGCAGCCGGCGGTTATAGCGCCTGCGCAGCCGTCGCTCCTTCCTTTTCTGCTTCACGCGTCAGCCATGGCCCCGTTAGTGAGTAGCGAGAAAAACTAAAACGACCGAATAAACTGTACCGACGACGCGTTTAACCTCGTCGTCTGCTCTCGTAGACGTGTATTCAAACCGTGTTCGACTATCCGCGGGGGCCGCCGGTGTTTGGGGCTCCTTTTTAACGCGTTGTTTACCGTGGAGGCGAAAAGCCACGTTGGGCTAACGTTTAACCCACAAGCTAACGCTATGCTATGCTAGCAGAGAATAACCACGAGTGAAGTTTTCATCTGAATGCGTTTGCGTTGAGTTATGTCGCGCGCAGCCTTTTGGAAGTACGACGGCTCGGCGATATTTTGTCGTAATCGTCAAGTTATATACACATATATTTATATGCGTGTATATTACGTGTGTGTGTGTATATGGTACGTTATGCTTTGTTGGTTAACCCTCTCGATTTCTCTGCTAGAAGAAGCAGGTGGTCAGGAAGCAAGGTGGCAAGAGGAAGAAGCAGATCCTGAAGTTCACCCTGGACTGCACTCACCCTGTGGAGGATGGCATCATGGATGCCGCTAACTTTGTGAGTAGACCCGTTCACAGACACGAGACACGGCTTGCCTGTTGAGCAGCGGTTGTAACACACGAGGGGGACACCCCCCCCCCCCTCTCTCTCTGATTGTGAGAAATAAAAAAGTTGTTACCAGTGAAAAACACTTACTGTCAGATATAGGATCCAAATCAGCTTTATTGGGTATGTGCCCAATATGCATAACGGGAATTTGACTCTGGATTTCCCACTGCTCTCTACAGAAATAGACAAAATACCCCCAAAATAAGTATAACAAACTAGAACTATATATAACACAACAGCACTGACGGTGAAATGGAGGTATTAATGCAGTAGGACTGGTAAATTGTCCATCAGCGTGACGGCTGTCATTGGATGTGACGGCGACAGTCAGTTTGGACCAAAGGAAAGGTATCCAGCGATGCAGCTTTTAATAGAAAACTAAACAAGATTTCACACTCAAACGCGTCCGTCTGTCTGGTTTGAGACTCATCATCTGTGTCCTCTGCTGCGCCCAACAGGAGCAGTTCCTGCAGGAGCGCATCAAGGTGAACGGCAAAGCCGGCAGCCTCGGCGGCGGTGTCGTGTCCATCGAAAGGAGCAAGAGCAAGATTGCGGTGAACTCTGAAGTTCCCTTCTCAAAGAGGTAAAAAAAATAAAAATAAACAAACACAATGTGCCTTTTTTTTTTTTTAATCTGTCCTGTAATATCCAGTGACTGATTGTCCTGTTCTAATACATCGTTGCAGTGGCACAAAGATGCTATTTGGCATAAAATGGATGTTCTCGGAGCATTCTAGGGATTCCCACGTCTCGTCCCAAAAAAATAGAATTTATCAACTTTGTATTCATTTTTTATTATCAAATCACAATATAGTGTCACGCCACTTGAAATGTGTCATGGGGTCCTCACCCTCGCATTTTATGTGTCTGTAAAGGGCTTTTGGTTTACCACTTAATGGAAGCTGCGGTCGGCTGTTTCCTCAAACCCACATGCACCAAACTGTGTGTCGGGATACTAAAGTGCCCCGTTTCTAAAAATAAAATGTATAAAAAAAAAAAGACTTTGCAATGTCAAGTGAGTGTACTCCAGTGTTTGCTTTACCACAAATCTGACGAAGATGGCAGAACTCGCCTTTTTTAAGTGAGCTCAAATGGCTTAAGAGGTTCCTAATGTAAACAAAAGAAACCAAACTATTCTGAACAAGCTTGTTTTGTATCCGGAGAAGTTGGCTGTACAGAAATGTAGTTTGTGGTCAGGAACTACTCTACATGGAGAATAGTATAAAACACACAGGTATCTTACACGGCAGTTGGACTATTAGTAATAAAAGCATGGTTACTAATAACTTTGTTGTGCTAGAGTTTCCCAGGAAACAAGCAGGCAAAATATCAAGACTCAGAACTACAGCAGCTACATTAATTATATTGTAAGCGTGGAAAAAATAAATACTTTTTTTGGGAAGGAGATGTTGCTGATGTTGCGTCCACAAACAAAGTCTATTTTACTGCTGCATGGGTACATAAAGTAAAATAAACGTCTGTCATGGTCAGACCCAAACAATGCCTACAAATTTATCCCAATTTTAATGTTACTTTGAAAGTGAAAAATATACGAGGATAAGTCAACACCCCCAACATGTTTTTTTTATAGGAATATACCTGCATTTTATTTTTTGCACGAGTATTTCTTTTCTATTTTAGGTATAAAGTGAAGCATAAATGCTGCATTAAGACGTCAGGCCTTCTGTCTGAGCTCCGAACACGACCACCAGAGGGGGACTCTGTCACTGTCGCGCTCAAATGGAGCGTTTGACGTTAAGACTGGGAAAGTAACTGGGGAGATGTTGCTGTTCATATATCTGGTGGAATAGTTTGAAACCTCTGCACATCATATTTATATATTTATACATCTGCCTTATCCTCAAGTTAATTTAAATATATGTTTATGCTGCATCTCTGCAATTACAGCCTTTTAATATCTCTGCATGCTTGAATCTCATCTCCGGCCACTTAATATTACAATGCACTTGCTGTAACGTATAATGACGGTACGGTTTTATTGCATTATAGCTAAATGCGTAGTATTACTGGCTATAATCTGACTTGTCTCAAGTTGTGTTTGACGTTGTTTACTCCACACCCATTCGATTGTCCAAGCGCGTTTAAAGACTGCAGTTTGGAGCAGATTGAAGGTGTTTTAAGTTATAAATATGATATACTTTTTACTAATATGATATTTGTTTTCCTTCCCCCTCTTGTGCTACAGGTACTTGAAGTATCTCACCAAGAAGTATCTGAAAAAGAACAACCTCAGGGACTGGCTGCGGGTCGTGGCCAACACCAAGGAGAGCTACGAGCTGCGCTACTTCCAGATCAACCAGGACGAGGAAGAGGAGGAGGATGAAGATTAAACTTCACTACACTTTGAATAAAAATTTCAAAAGAGATATGCGTGTTGGCTTTTTTAATATTTGTTTTTTTATTGTACACTGCTTGTGTATATGCCAGAGATATGAGCATAACACTGCATGCTTCTGTGTGTTATTTTTAGATGAATTAAAACAATCCTAATTAACTAGCCATATTTAGAATATTTTTAGTTATTTCTTTCCCTTAAGTGGCCCCTTTTTAAAAAAAAAAATGTTTTTTAAACTTCCCCTTTATTGCCCTCTATACAGAAATCCAAGCCAGCAAAGAAAGATATAATTGTTTACGTTAATAGAGGGAACATGTGGAACCAAACTATGAAACTGGTTCTCTTGTCCGGGACGCGTCCAGCTCTTCGCGTCTTCGTGACGCATCAAGTGGAGCTCGCGCCGCTCCGTCGGGCGTCCTGTGGCACGTCGGGACTCCGCGTGCGGTCATCGGGCTGCGCGTGTGTGTTCATCTTTGGTCCCGACGGAAGAAAAGTGGAAGTTCCCAGAAACCAAGAGAGACCCCGGTTTTTGGAGGCAGAATATTCCGACGTTAGCTTTTAGGCGACGTGGGATTTAGACCCGACATATTTTAATAGTAATAAACATGCCCCCTTTAAGAAGATATAATGGTGGTGTGTTCCGAGTGGAGGTTCGTGAAGCAGCAGAAGTTTGCTCTCTAATCTCCGGGCGAACGTCGCGGGGCTCTCCGCCTGTTCGCGTCGCTGCACGCGGTGTCTTTTTTCTTCTTTCTTTCTGTGCGTGCACACTACTAGTTAAAGTGGTAACTAAAGAGAGCGTGACTAACTAGTTGTGGGTGAAATTATGGGATGCATCGTCATGGCAACAGACCAGACGTCACAATCTGGGCATGTGTGTTCCATTTTTTTGTCTTTCTTATTTTTCAGACTGGAAGACCTGGATAGAGATCAGTGGAAAAATAATAAATGTTTTTATTTAATTTAATAATAATTTTTAATTTATTTTTTTTGTACGCGGAGAGAGCAAACCCCCAGAATCACTGCAAAAAAAAAAAAAAAAATCTTAATTAATATTTATTTTATTCTTTTTCTAACTGAGCGACGATACATTTCTTCTTCTTCTTCATTTTTTTTTGGGGGGGGGGTGAAGAAAAGAGACTGGGCTGCGGCGTCTGGAGGGTTAACTTTCAGTATTCTCAGCCTAAAAGGGGGTTTGGGGGGGGGCTATGAGATAAAGATGCCGGGGTCGCTGAGCAATGAAGACGAGGGACAAGACGACATGGATTTTGAAGACGATATGCCAGGTGAGGGGGGAGCATGGGGGGGGGGGGGGGGGGGGGGGGGGTGGAGGCGGGGTGTCCTTCAGATCATGTTTGCGCCGCTTACGCCTTGAATGCGGGGAAAAGGGCTTGTCCTGCGTTCCGGAGACCGGAGGGGGGGGAGGGAGGGGGGGGGGGGGTTCAATAAGCAGAGTCATGCTATTATTATTGTGGGGTTTTTTTTTGGGTTGTTGCACGACCTGGTGTCTTAAGGTGGGGACGTGTTTTTTTTTGGAGGGGGGGGGGGGCGATTTGCCTCCGGCTGTCCTCGCATCATCATTTGGAGGGCATGAAAACCTCCCTGCATGATTCCTGTATAGGCTGTGTGTGTGTGGGCTGTTTTAAAAAAAAAAATGCGTGCGTGTACATGCGAATGTTTGTTTAAAATGACGTGTTTTGTGCACCTCGAGTCCAAACACACACAAGTTTGGTTCGGAGACAACCCTTCCCAGTGTATTCTGGGTCCATCCGCGTGTGCGTATACATGTGTGTGTGCGCTCGTTTTGTTACGTGACGCGCCGCCGTGTGCACTCCCAACTTTAACTGTTTTCCTTCGTGCACGCTGCGTGGCCGCAGAGGTGTGAGAGCCACGTGTCGGGCTACAGTAAACAGTGTCGCCCTGTCCTCGGGTCCTTCCGTGCGCGCCCTGGATGACCACGGTGAGGTCATCGCTTCTGGCTCGTGCACTAACCGACACTTAACTGTAACCCCACATCGTTGACATACGCACACGCACACACACACACACACACACACGCAGCTATTTCACCCTGCAAGACAACATTTTTTTTTTAGCAATATTTCTTCTGGCTGGATTCCAACTTGTGAGCCTTTTTGTGACGTTTTCACTCATCAATCATTTTAAAACCGGGATGGAGGCACCGGGGTGTCAAGGTTCCCTAATTAATGACCCGTCCACCAGAAGCCACTTGCCAAATAGTGGTCATTTTGTCCTCTCTTGGCTTTTGTGTTTATCTTCATGGCAGGTGTCCACGCGGCCGCTTATAGGGAAAGTCAAAGTGTGACAGTAAGTTGACTAAAATTATATTTATGTACGGTGTAATATATAGATTTTCTTGACCGATGCATCACGCCGGCCTCATCAGAACCTGCACATCTCAGGCGTCCCACGGTCCTAAAGTCCACGGGGGGCAGAGTGACCGGGCCATGTTTTCTCACTTCTCTTGCAGCTCGCTCTGCAGCAGCAGACAGGTTTGATGCCATGACTCTAAAGATGCTGCGTTGCCCTCCTCTTTCCTTCCACACACACACCACACACACACACACACCACACACAGCGTGGAAAAGTTGGAACAATAGAGCACGAGCATGAGAGGGAAGTTGGGAGTGTGAGGATGCGATGCCGTCTTGTCGACCGGCCTCTAAAGGTGCATGCTCGGCGATGATGTGTGACACAAAACTACACACAACGGTAGAGTTTATGATCTAAATGAACATACGCTTTGGAGTTTATGATCTAAAGGAACATACGTTCTGGAGTTTATGGTCTAAAGGAACATACGTTTTGGAGTTTATGGTCTAAAGGAACATACGTTCTGGAGTTTATGATCTAAAGGAACATACGTTCTGGAGTTTATGGTCTAAAGGAACATACGTTTTGGAGTTTATGGTCTAAAGGAACATACGTTCTGGAGTTTATGATATAAATGAACATACGTTCTGGAGTTTATGGTCTAAATGAACATACGTTCTGGAGTTTATGGTCTAAAGGAACATACGTTCTGGAGTTTATGATCTAAAGGAACATACGTTCTGGAGTTTATGGTCTAAAGGAACATACGTTCTGGAGTTTATGATCTAAAGGAACATACGTTCTGGAGTTTATGATCTAAAGGAACATACGTTCTGGAGTTTATGGTCTAAAGGAACATACGTTTTGGAGTTTATGGTCTAAATGAACATACGTTTTGGAGTTTATGGTCTAAAGGAACATACGTTCTGGAGTTTATGATATAAATGAACATACGTTCTGGAGTTTATGGTCTAAATAAACATACGCTCTGGAGTTTATGATCTAAAGGAACATATGTTTTGGAGTTTATGATATAAATGAACATACGCTTTGGAGTTTATGATCTAAAGGAACATACGTTTTGGAGTTTATGGTCTAAATGAACATACGTTTTGGAGTTTATGATATAAATGAACATACGCTTTGGAGTTTATGATCTAAAGGAACATACGTTTTGGAGTTTATGGTCTAAATGAACATACGTTTTGGAGTTTATGGTCTAAATGAACATACGTTCTGGAGTTTATGATATAAATGAACATACGTTTTGGAGTTTATGGTCTAAATGAACATACGTTCTGGAGTTTATGATATAAATGAACATACGTTCTGGAGTTTATGGTCTAAAATTTAGACCATAAACTCCAGAACGTATGTTCATTTAGACTCTAAATGAACATACGTTTTGGAGTTTATGATATAAATGAACATACGTTCTGGAGTTTATGATATAAATGAACATACGTTCTGGAGTTTATGATATAAATGAACATACGTTCTGGAGTTTATGATATAAATGAACATACGTTCTGGCAGCGTCTCCTTGAATAAACAAACAAAAACAAAACGACACACGGAACACGTAGGAGATAAAACATGATGAAAATGAATGAATAATTTTCACCAACATGGTTGCCATGGTGCATTTCTTGCTCATTATTCATGTATTTTGTATAAAAGGTCTCGAGCCTCAAATGCTGGCGTGTTCCATCCACGTTATTATTATTATTATTATTATTATTATCATCTATTTCTAAAACATTTCTTGTTCTTCTTATACATAGACACACATGTTTTTCAAGAGCCAGATCATTACCAACAGGCTCACACTGGATGGTGTGCAGCAGAGAGAGAGAGAGAGACAGAGGAGTGTTGAAGCATCATCTATGACTGCCATTTGTAGCCGCAGGGAGAATACAAGCACTGATGATGCGTGTCCCTCAATAACCCCGGAGCTGGTTTAAATATGTATAAGAGAGCTAAAGTGCAATTGGTTGTGACAGGTGAGTGAAGACATAAGAGCTGTAATCCAGTTTGAAAAGACCCAAAAAAACAAAAACATTTTCACGTGTCAGTCGAAGCTCGACTCACGTCGGCCTCGTTATCGTTCAGCGCGTCACGTCGCCGCCTTTAAACTCATATCAAAGAGGCTCTTTTAACCCACCACCAGGATTTTTTTTTTTTTTTGTTGTTGTTGTTTTTTTGTTTCGTCACGCCATTTCCGATCGTGTGATTGTTTTTTTTTTCTCTTTCTTTCTTTCTTTTATTGGCAACAGTGGTAAACGTCTCTCTGTCCGAGTGTCGTGCCGTAGGATGCGGTGGGCGGAGCGCTTACGACCTCCACCAACGGGCATCAGAGTGGCAGACGAGGTCAGGGGATCCGGGTCACATTTTATTTTCCAATCGGCATCAAGATGCTTCCACGCAATTAAAACGCAACAGACCCCCGTCAGACCCCTAAAAGCTCCCTTATTACAGCCTTTATTTGTTGTCCTAATTCCCTTTGTTGCACCCCGGGTGCTCACGCTGTCAGATTGTTCCTTTGTGTTTTCTGTTTTTAATTGTTTTTGCTCTTCCCTAAAATTGAAAGATTATCGTGGGCTTTTGTGTGCCTACAAAATGTTATCCCCAATTGGAAAAAGGGGTCTATTTTTGGATCTCCTCGCCGTGAAAGTTGACACCATTTTTATTCCATTTTTTTTTCCTACTGCGCGTGCACAACAAAGCCTGTGCATGAAAGATGCTTTTTAATTTGTAATCTTTTTTTTGATGTGTCTTTGCAGTTGAGCGGTGCAGCATTCCAGCTTCATATCGCACACAGTAGGATCGTGTGCATGTATTGTCTATGATAGATATGTTTGTAATGGTGCTATTCAGTCTTTACCCTACCCATCACTTTGATGATTGCACTTTCTAATAATATTCTATGGATGTCTTTGCCTGAAGGCGTTTGAGGCCTCAGCTATAAACACTTGATCAATGAAGAGAGGACGATGGCTCTTCTCCCCCTGCTCCCCCTTAGCTGGGCAACATTACATGGGTACTTCCACACAGGGGCCAACAGAGAAAGGGCTAATGTGCTCTCCAATGAACTGCAGTGTCCCCACTTGGGAGCCGCTCATGAATCTCCCCTCCAATGGGTCGGTCCGGTGGCCCGAGCCCTTGCAGGAAGGTCAGAACGGTGTCCGTGCCATCCGCCCCCCCCACCACCCCCCTTCACAGACGTCTCTTTGGCTGAGTGGAGCTTTTGGTCCTCTCTCTATCTGAGTCTGGTGCCAGACCTCCCTGTGCCACATGACTGAGCGACCTCCCCCCCCACCTCCCCTTCCAACACCTGGCACAGCCTGGTCCACTCACCGAGCAGAAAGATTATCATTCCCTTGATGGCTCTCCCTTTGGGGACTGCACAGGCCATTTACTGTGGGCAGGTTTCAGATTACAAGGCAGATCAGGTGTTAAACACAGAATTATATATATTGTTTCTCATCTTTTCAATCAATGCTGTCACGCCCTCTGCCTATCAATGAGGTGCGTTACTGAGAGACCATTTATGTATGTGTTCAATATTTTTGCAAGTCCGTTGCTTTTTTGGGGGGTTATTTGGTCATAAACCAAAGTTTGAGCAAATAAAGTAAAAATCAGATAATTGCAATCTGATGGGGGACATGCAGTGTGCGAAATACGGGGGTTCCTCGTTGGGGTCCGACACCCCTTGATGGACACTTGAGCCCCTCATTAGCAAAGGTTTTGGCGTGTCTACAGATCATTATTTCTCACTTGTTATTGTCTTATAAAGCTAGCTAATGCCAAGCAGTTTTCAGAATTCAAAAATGTAAAAAATATATATCCACAAACATTATTACTGAGTGCGAGAGCCGATCTTCCACCGTAAATGACGCCCGAGTCAGAGCCGCGACCCCCTTTGGGAGAGCCAGTGCCTTTCGTGAGGAACCTGGTCAAAGCAGGACATGGTCGCTCCTCTTCTTGGACACGAGGACGGCAACTTGAAGAAGCCGAGCCAGAGTCTGTGTGTCGGGGTTGAGGGTTAACGAGAAGGAAGCGAGGGTGCCGTCCGTATTCTATTGCAGGGTGTAGTTGTGTAAGCGGCCATATTGGTAATGATATTAGCCCTAATGATGCGTGTGCAAAGTGTGTGTATGTGTGTGTGTGTGCGTGTGTTACGCACACTGGGGACGTGAATGCGTGTTCCAAGTTTCATGGCAATCCATCCAACTGTTGTTGAGATATTTCTCTTTGGGAAAAGCTGGAGGATCATTGGGATTTCTCTTCTGGGAACTACACATTTTTGTCCAAAAATTTTGTGCCAATCCATCCAGTGGATGTTGACATATTTCACAGGATATGTGAACACTTTAACCACTTTAGGAATGTCTCGACCAATTAATTCGTGCTAGCAATCCAGTAGTGTTTGACATAGTCGTAGACAATCAACAGACCGACACTGACATCCTCAGCGTCCGGTCCGCTGC